>NC_044989.1:87206069-87208906 GCF_008728515.1 Papio anubis
CCATTATATATCTGAAGATATTTCCGTTTTCACCGTAAGCCTCAAAGCGCTCCCAAGTATCCCTTAGCTGAGTAAACTAAAACAGTGTTAGAATACTGCTGAATGAAAACAGAAGCTTAACTGTGTGAGTGGAATTCACATGACACAGAGCAGTTTCACAGAAGGTTTCCTTCTGCTTTTTTTCTTAAGGTATTTCTTGTTCAGCATATTTTTAAGAGCGTTCCTGAATGTCCTTTCTCAGGTTCCACAGAAAGAGTGATTCCAAACTGCTCAATCCAAAGAATGATTTATCTCTATGAGTTAAAAACACAGATCACAGGCACTTGTTCAGAAATCTTCTCTCCAGTTTTCAACAGAAGACATTTCCTTGCTTGCCACAGGAACCCAGTCGCCACTTAATCTCCCTTTGCAGAAACCACAAAGACAGATTTTTCCAAAGTGGGCAGTGTAGAGTAATCTTTAACTTTGTGAAATGAATGCACATATCGGAGACTGGTTTCTTGGAATGCTTCTTTCTGGGTTTTATTTGAAGATATTTCACG
The DNA here is from genome assembly GCF_008728515.1 of Papio anubis. Classification (NCBI taxonomy): domain Eukaryota; kingdom Metazoa; phylum Chordata; class Mammalia; order Primates; family Cercopithecidae; genus Papio; species Papio anubis. The sequence goes on from NC_044989.1 coordinate 87,206,612, forward strand.
TTCCGCCATAGTCTTCAATGCGCTCTAAAATATCACGTTTTTTGGTTTTACATGAACAGTGTTCAAACACTGCCTTAAGAGCAAAGAGGTATAACTACCTGAGTGGAGTGCACACATCACAACGCAGTTTCTCAGAAAGTTTCTCTCCAGTTTTTACCTGAAGGTATCTCCTTCTTCATCATAGGCCTGAATGTGCTCCCGAATGTCCCTTCGCTAATCCATCCATGACACAGTTTCAGAACTGTATAATAGAAAGAAGGTTTCATCTATGTTAGATGAATAGACATATCTATTCAAAGCAGTTCACAGAAAGCTTCTCTCCACTTTTTGTCAGAGGATATTTCCTTTTTTACCATTGCTGTCCATATACTCCCGAATATCCCTTTGTAGCTTTTTCTCCAAAAGGGATTTCCCAATCCTCTATGACAGGAAAGGTATAATTCTGTTAGTGGAATGCACACATCACAAAGCAGCTCCTCAGAAAGCTTCTCTCCAGTTTCTATCTGAAGTTATTTCCTTTTTCACCACAAGTCTCACAGTGCTCCCGAATATCCCTTCGCAGACTAAGCAAAAACAGTGTTAGAATACTGATCAATGAAAACAGAAACTTAACTGTGTGAGTGGAATTTACACTACACAAAGCAGTTTCACAGAAAGCGTCCTTCTGGTTTCTATCTGATTGTATTTCTTTTTCAGGATACACTAAAGAGCGTTCCCAAATGTCCTTTCTCAGATCCCACAGAAAGTGATTTCAAACTGCTCAACTCAAAGAATGATTTAATTATGTGAGATGAATACAGACATCACAAAAGAGTTGCTCTGAAAACTTCTCTCCAATTTTCAATGGAAGAGGTTTCCTTGCTCGCCACAGGCCTCCAGTCGCCACTTAATATCCCTTCGCAGAATCCTCAAAGACAGACTTTCCAAATTGAGAAATGTAGAGTAAGCTTTAACTCTGTGAAATGAATGGACATGTCAGAGAGCAATTTCTTGGAATGAGTCTTTCTAGGTTTTATTGAACGACATTTCACTTTTTGCCATAGTCTTCAACGTGCTCTGAATATCACTTTTTTAGTTTTACAGGAATAGTGTTCAAACAGTGTCTTATGAGAAGAAAGGTATAACTCCCTGAGTGGAATACACACATCACCAAGCAGTTTCTCAGAAAGCTTCTCTCCAGTTTTTATTTGATGATATTTCCTTTTTCACTGTAGGCAAGAATGTGATCCCAAATATCCCTTCATGGATCCATCCATGTCGGAGTTTCCAAGCTGTGTAATGTAAAGATATCTTTATCTATGTGAGATGAATACACCTATCACAGAACAGTTTCATAGAAAGCTTCTTTCCTCTTTTTGTCTGAGGCTATTTCCCTTTTCACGATAGGCATCAACAAGCTCCTGAATATAACTTGGTACCTTTTTCTTCAAAAGAGTTTCCCCGATGCTGCATGAGAAGAGAGGTATAACACTGTGAGTGGAATGCACATATCACAAAGCAGTTCCTCAGAAAGCTTCTCTCCAGTTTCTGTCTGAACATATTTTCTGTTTCACCACAAGCCTCAAAGTGCTCCCGAATATAGCTTCACACGCTAAAAATACACAGGGTTAGAAAACTGCTCAATGAAAAGAGAGGCTTTCAGATGAACAGTATTCAAACAATGATTTATGGGAAAAGAGGTATATCTCCCTGAGTGAAATGCACATATCACAAAGCAGTTTCTCAGAAAGGTTCTCTCCAGTTTTCATCTGAAGATATTTCCTTTTTCATCATAGTCATGAATGTCCTCCCAAATGTCGCTTCGTGGATCTGTCCATAACAGAGTTTGCAAACTGCGTAATGTAAAGAAAGCTTTATCTAGGTGAGGTGAATACACATAGCACAGAGCAGTTTCACAGAAAGCTTCTATGCAGTTTTCATCTGAAGATATCTCCTTTTCCACCGTAGGCCTAAATGTGCTCCCGAATGTCCTTTTGCAAATCCGACCATGACGCAGTTTTGAAACTGCGTCATAGAAAGGGAGCTTTATCTCTGTGAGATGAATAGACATACCTATCACAACCCAGATTCACAGAAAGCTTCTTTCCAGTTTTTGTCTGAGGATATTTCCTTTTTCACCGTAGCCATCCATATATTCCCAAATGTCCCCTGGTAGCTTTTTCTCCACACAGGATTTCCCAATACTCTATGAGAAGTAAAGTACAACTCTGCAAGTGGAATGCACACATCACAAAAGAGCTCCTCGGAAATCCTCTCTCCAGTATCTATCTGAAGATATTTCCGTTTTCACCGTAA
>NC_044989.1:87509028-87728127 GCF_008728515.1 Papio anubis
TAGTAGAGATGGGGTTTCACCATGTTGGCCAGGCTGGTCTTGAACTCCTGACTTCAAGTGATCTGCTCGCCTTGGCCTCCCAAAGTACTGGGATTACAGGCATGAGCCACCGTGCCCAGCCTGGAAAATAATTTTTTTTTTGAGATGGAGTCTCACTGTGTCACCCAGCCTAGAGTGCAATGGTGCGATCATGGCTCGCTGCAACCTCTGCCTCCTGGTTTCAAGCCATTCTCCTGCCTCAGCTTCCTGAGAAGCTGGGATTATGGGTACCCGCCACCACACCCGGCTAATTTTTTTTTTTTTTTTAAATGTATTTTCAGTAGAGACGGGGTTTCACCATGTTGGCCAGGCTGGTCTCTAATTCCCGACCTCAGGTGATCTGCCTGCCTCGGCCTCCCAAAATGTTAGGATTACAAGTGTGAGCCACTGCACCCGGCCAAGAATTCTTAACTGATAAAAGATGGTTAACTATCGTAAGTGGTTCAAGAGGACTACAAGGCAGGAGCTGACAAACTTTTTCTGTAAAGGGCCAGATAGGCAATATTTTAGGCTTTGTAGGCAAGAGGCACAATTAAAGACATTAGGTAGGTCCTCATATAACAACACAGAAGGAAATGTCCACATTTTTTTATAGATGAAATTCGAAATAAAGTAATGAGTACACGTTTTGGAATAATGTTCTATTAATGAAAAGAATGGGATCCATTTTGCTGGGATAACATTTTGCCTAGTTGAGGTTCCCATGTAAAATCGTCTCAGATCCGGCAGTACAAAAGCTGGATTTAATCTGCAGGTGGTACTGTGCCAGTGCTCTAAGCCCTATCTATGGGGTGGAGGGATGGTGAACAAGGAACTGAGAAACTTGGAAGAGGGTCTGTGCCCCACAACTGAGATTCAGACCTCTGCAGGGAGAACCAGGTCATACAGCCCACCGGGGACAAAGAAATTTGTTAGAGGACATAGGACACGGACACAGACGAGAACGGATGGACACACACACCCCCAGAGAAAAGTGCCAACTTGGGCAAAGTACCTTTTTCCACCTGCCACTTCACAATGACCCTCCAGCGCCCTCTACTGGCAGAGACTAGCATCAAGCCAACTGGCAAACCAGAGGCGTCCTTTAAGGTCGTTTTGCAGAGTAAAGACTGCTTGGAGCTCAGAGGCAATAATTCCGTAACTTGCACAGGGATACTCATAGTGAGGCAAATAAATTTTTCCCCAACTTCTTGCTTGTCTTTAAAAGTGTTTACTAGAAGGTCGGGCGCAGTGGCTCACGTCTGTAATCCCAGCACTTTGGGAGGCCGAGGCGGGCGGATCACGAGGTCAGGAGTTCGAGACCAGCTGGACCAACAGGGTGAAACCCCGTATCTACTAAAAATACAAAAATTAACCGGGCATGGTGGCGCGCACCTGTAATCCTAGCTACTCAGGAGGCTGAGGCAGGAGAATCGCTTGAAACCGGGAGGCAGAGGTTGCAGTGAGTCGAGATCGCACCATTGCACGCCAGCCTGGGCGACAGAGTGAAACTCCGTCTCAACAACAACAAAAACAAAAAAAAGTTAGTCAAATGGAACCTGTTCCCCACCCACTTAGTTCTCTGATCATAGAACCCATAGTTATCAGTGTATTGTGTATCCTTCAGACCTGTTCGATGCTCACATACAATGCTTTATTTTTAAAATTTCCATTTTACAAATTTTACAACAAAATCTACTTTACACAAATTTAAACTATTTCAGCAGTTACATCTATTAATTTTTCTTTGATGGTTTCTGGTTTGTATCTTATTTAGGAAGGTCATCCATACTTCAAGATTAAAAACACTTTTCCCATATTTTCTTTGAATACTTTTATATTTTAGTTTTGACACATGTATCTGTAAACCATCTGGGTTTTAATATTTGAATAGAGTGTGAGGTGACGATTAGATTTTATTTTCTTCCAAGCGGGTGGCCATTTAACTGCTTCAGTGTTATCTAATCCATCCTTTCCAGCAGATTCAAATGATTTAATACTGGGGACCCCAGTCCCCAATCATCAGTAACAACTGCCAAGGATGGCTTCATCCCACAGGTCCCTCTCCTCCTCGGGGCCTTCCCTGCCTGGCCCCTTCTTCTCTCTCCCGGACCTTCTCGCATCTTTTGCGGTGTCCCGACCCTGGTGATTCTTCTTGCTGCGTCTGGGCCTCTCTGCACTGCCTGGGGCACCCTCGGCCTTTCTCCTGCCCCTGTTCCCTTTGTGTGAGTCTCCCTTCGCACGGTGCTTCCTCTTGAGCTCCTCCCCGTGCCTCCTCCTCAGGCCTCGGTCCCCACAGCCTCTGTCCCCATGGCCCGCCTGCTGGGCGCTGCTGCGGGGCTCCCAAAAGAGGCAACAGGAACCTTCCCTGCCCTGCGTCCCGCGGACGCCTGTGTTCTCTCCCTGCCCAGATGGGCTTAGAAGCCACCGGTGTTTGAAGAAACGGTCCTGATTCTCTTGACTGTGGTTTACAGATTCCAGTCTTCGTGGAGCATGAGGAATTTTAGGCCAGGGAGGTACCCGGCTTTCCACGGTCCTCAGTCTTTCCAAGGAAGCCGGGAACAGGTGGGGTCTCCAGAAGGGGAGTCCCTGCTGCTCCGGCCCCCGAGGCTCAGTGGGACCCCTTTCTTGGTACACGGAGTCCTCCTTCACCTTTGTAAAGCAAAGTGTTGGTTGCAATCCTCTGGCTCTCTGCTTTCTAATATAATCCTCCAGTTCATGTTGAAAAGAGTCAGAAGTCTTAGAATTTTCCATTATATTGATTACGGATGAATCTGTTAGGGAAAATGGGGGGAAGCTTTCTGTTAAATGTATTATTTTGCTATGATTTTTGTGTGTGTCCTAAAGATGAGACTCCAAATTCTAGGGGAGATTATATTATGTAATATGCTGTAAGTACTACATAGTCACTGATGTTGAAAATATTTTTGACATAGACTGAAAATGATGAAATATAATGGACTAAGAAAATGAGCCTTAAAACACTGTGCAAATTTGAGGATCTATAACTATATAATAAATATAACACATATAGATAGGCATAAGACATATCAGTGGTTACCCCAGGTTTAGGGGGAATTTAGATAATTTTAGTCTTAATTGTTCTGAATTTTTGCCAAAAATACTATCACTTGTGTGATAAAAAACAGAAAATTAAGTTGTTTCAAGGAAATAGACAATCAACTAATCTAAAATCATTCATAAATTCTACAAAAACAGAACAAGCTAGTCCTGTGCTTATTATATGCCAAGAAAGAAATAATAGAGAGATAATTAAATTAAACATATTCCCAGGTCACTCACATTCTATCTATTTTAAATCTAATAGCTGGTGAAAAAACAGAGGAAGATGCTATTCTTTTTTTTTTTAAACAAATGAAGAAACTGAGTCACAGAGAGTTTGGGTTGCTTACTTAAGGTCACACACAGCTGAAAAGTACAGGCAGGATTTAAACCCAGGGAGCGAGGGTTCAGAGCCTGCTGGCTCAGTCATACTCTGTAGCTCAGAATGCTTTTCATCTCTGAGATTTGTACCAACCTTATAGGTGTTTTGGGGACTAAGACAGTGATTACAACTGAAGGACTGGGGACAGTGCTGGGGATGCAGCAAGTGGCCAGTGACTGGTAGCTATTAATATTCTCATTAAGATGCAGGAATGAGGACCAGCAGTATTAAATGTTTTACTAGCAGTCTATTCTGAGAACTTGCCTCCATTTTATTTTACTAATTTTTTTTTTTTTTTGAGTCAGGGTCACTCAGGCTGGAGTGCAATGGCACGATCATGGCTCACTGAAGCCTCGAACTCCTGGGAGACACCCGCTGCTCCACACCTCACAGCCAGCACGATCAACAGGTCCTGCCAACTGCTGTTTACAAAACTTGTCCAGAATCTGACCAATTCTACCTAAACTGCTCTTGCCACATGTCCCCTGGATCAGGGCAGTCACCCTTCTCTGGTCTTCCAGCATCTATTCAATGAGCCTATTTCCAAACCAGCTGCCAGGATAACCATTTTAATGTGATGTCATCCTGGCTATCTCAAAACCATTAGAGAGCTCAAAATCCTCTGCTCAAAACCATCAGTGGGCCGGGCGCGGTGGCTCATGCCTGTTATCTTAGCATTTTGGGAGGCCAAGATGGGTGGATCACCTGAGGTCAGGAGTTCAAGACCAGCCTGGCCAACATGGTGAAACCCCATCTCTACTAAAAATACAAAAATTAGCCAGGCATGATGGCAGGCGCCTGTAATCCCAGCTACTCAGGAGGCTGAGGCAGAAGAATCGCTTGAACCCAGGAGGTAGAGGCGACAGAACGAGACTCCGTCCCAAAACAAACAACAACAACAACAAAACCATTAGAGAGCTCCTCCATCTCTCCCTCAGAAGGAAGCTGATTCCCACGGTGCCTACAAGGCCTGACACTGTGGGTCACTCCCTGTCCTGAGGCCTCCAGTTTCTCTGTGACTACCTACCGTCCTCCTGCTCCTCCTCTTCAGTCACACTCCTCTCCCAGCTGGAAGGCAGCAGAGAGGCACACCCTGGCCTCAGGTCCTCCCTGTCCCTAACTCTGCAAAGCTCTTTACCTCTGCACGCACACCGGAAGCCCCCTTGCCTCCCTGGTCTTAGCTGGAAATGTCAACTTCTCAGAGTTTTGACGACCCTCCCCATGGGACACCCTCTGCCCCTTCCCTGCTTGATTTTCCTCCATGACATCACCATTCCCTAATAGAGTGCTTTAAGATACTGAGATACCTTGGGGAATTTGAGACAGGGTCTTGCGCTGTTGCTCAGGCCGGAGTGCAGTGGCACAATCACAGCTCACTGCAGCCTCCTGGGCTGAAGTAATCGATTACTCAATTACTCCCACCTCAGCCACCTGACTATTTGGGACCACAGGCGCACGTGACTACGCCCAGTTCATTTTTTGTATTTTTAGTAGAGATGGGGTTTTGCTGTGTTGCCCAGGCTGGTCTGGATCTGCTGGACTCAAGCAATCCATACATCTTGGCTTCCCAAAGTGTTGGGATTACAGGCGTGAGCCACTGCTCCCAGCTGAGATGTCAAGATGCTGGTTCTCTTGGCTGGGTGGAGTGGCTCACGCCTGAAATACTGGCACTTTGGGAGGCCGAGGTGGGCGGATCACTGGAGGTCGGAGTTCAAGACCAGCTTGGCCAACATGGTGAAACCTCATCTCTACTAAAATACAAAAATTAGCTGGGCATGGTGGTGTGCCTGTAGTCCCAGCCACTTGGGAGGCTCAGGCAGGAGAATCGCTTGAACCTGGGAGGCGGAGGTTGCAGTGAGCCAAAATGGCGACACTACACTCCAACCTGGGCAGCAGCAGGAGACTCCGTCTCAAAGAAAAAAAAGACCCTGATTCTCATTCTGCATTTCTACCGAGCTCCCTAGCAATGCTGATACTGCTCATACCCAGACTACACTTTGAGTAGCAAGAACCTCACAATTTAACGTGTACATTTGGTCTTCTTTTTTTTTTTTTTTTTTTTTTGAGACAGAGTCTCACTCTGTCACCAGGCTGGAGTGCAGTGGCGCCATCTTGGCACACTGCAAGCTCCGCCTCCCGGGCTCAAGCGATTCTCCTGCCTCAGCCTCCCAAGTAGCTGGCACTACAGGCGCCCGCCACCATGCCTGGCTAATTTTTTGTATTTTTAGTAGAGACGGGGTTTCACCGTGTTAGCCAGGATGGTCTCGATCTCCTGACCTCACGATCCACACGCCTCGGCCTCCCAAAGTGCTGGGATTTACAGGCGTGAGTCACCGCGCCCAGCCATTTTACATTTGGTCTGTTTTCTATCTTACTACACTTGGATGTAAGCTCCTCATGGGTAGCGATTCCTTGACTGCTGTTTCCTCAACATGTCAAATTGTGCTTAACGTAGATGCTTAATAAATACTCGCTGAATGAATACCTGAGTGAAGAAACGCCGTGACCTCTCCCAACATGTTCGGGTCCACTAAGAACCCCAGATCTAAGGAGTCCTACCCACTTCAGCTGTACTTCCCACACAACCTCCTCTCATTTGCCCCTCAGCCGTCTTCCTTAACAACTAGCCATCCAAACGTCGCCAAACGTCTGGTTCACCTCTTACCTGGAATCACTGCCGTGCATTAGTTTACTGAGAGAAATTTCCACAAAACAGATGGAACCCTCACCTCCTTTAGACTACAGTCGTTGGGGTCGTGTAAGTAGAGGTCCTGGGGGCCTCACAGAGTGCAGAGGCCCACCTGCTTAGAACTCAGAAGCAAGTTAGGAGCCCTAGCACGGCGGGGGTAGCTTTTCTCTGAGCTCCAGGAGAATTCCAGCTTGCTCGCTGCTCGCCCGTCCAAGAAAGCAGGAAGCCACACCCCCTCCTTCGCCCCCGCCTCTTTGGTTTCAGGCCTCCTCATCCCATAGCTCCACTCTCAGGAGAAACAAATTCAATTACAGACACTAAAGTGATTTAGGAACGCCCAAGTTTATCGCCTTGGAACCAATCAGCCTATAATCTAATCAGTATTATTAAATCCTGTTTGAAGAGTTTATCTTAAAAAAAATTTAATAAAACACTATTACTTTGTGAAATATAGCATACATGCAGAAATGTGCACGAAACAAAAATCTACAACCCAATGGTTTATCACTAAGACAAAGTCCATCCAAACACCATTCAGGTCAGCAAACAGAACCGAGCCACGTGCCAGATGGCGTCTCCTTTCCCTCCTAACCTTATCTGTCCCTTTGTCCCGCACTAGCCTGTGTTTTTTGGGGGGAATCTCATCGTTGCTTTTCTGGATAGTTTATTACTTACATGCAAGTCTCGAAATGCTATAGTTTTGCCTGTTTTTTGTAATGTACTTTATGTAAATACGCTTGTACACTGCACTTCTTCGTACACTGTATTTCTGAATTTTACCACGTTCATTTTCATAGCTGTATGGTATTCCATTATTGAAAAAAGTATATATATTTCATAGAATATATATGTGTGCATTATATATGTATGGGTGTGTATATAGATAGTTAGAGGGATATTAACAGATTATTGATCTGTTCTAGGCCATTGTGATTGTCCCCAGTCCAGGCCATTTTAAACAACACTGTCATGAATATTCTTGTATATACTTCCTGATATACATAAACTTGCATTACTACAGAGTGTTTACCTAGAAGTGGGATTTCTGTGCTACACAGCATGGTATATTCAGCTTTACCAGACATAGTAATACCAAAGGTTTTTCTAAAGGGGTTAATACCAATTTTTTTTTTTGAGACGGAATTTCACTCTTGTTGCCCAGGCTGGAGTGCAGTGGTGTGATCTTGGTTCCCTGCGGCCTCCGCCTCCCGGGTTCAAGCAATTCTCCTGACTCAGCCTCCTGAGTAGCTGGGATTACAGGTGCCCACCGCCATGCCTGGCTTATTTTTTGTAATTTTTTTTTTTGAGACTGAGTCTTGCTGTGTTGCCCAGGCTGGAGTACAGTGGCGTGATCTCGGCTCACTGCAACCTCTGCCTCCCAGGTTAAACCGATTCTTCTGCCTCAGCCTCCTGAGTAGCTGGGACTACAGGCGACTGCCACCACACCCGGCTAATTTTTGTATTTTTAGTAGAGATAGGGTTTCACCATGTTGGCCAGGCTGGTCTCGATCTCCTGACCTCGTGATCCGCCTGCCTCGGCCTCCCAAAGTGCTGGGATTACAGGCATGAGCCACGGCACCCAGCCAGTTATTACCAATTCACATCCTTCCCCCAGGAGTGTTTGGGAGCTTCACATTCTTTCCAACACTTGGAATTGTCAAACCTTGAATTCTGTATCTAACTGTGATTTTAATCAACATTTCCTGTTTACAATGGTACTGAGTATCTTCTTTATGTCTATCGGCCAGTGTTTTTCTCTTTTGGGCCATGGGGGTCCAGGTCTCTAGAACATTCTTCTGTTGGGTCGTTTGCATTTTACTTATCTATCTTCTAAGAATGAGCCCTCTGCTGGCTCTGTGTGTTGTGGAGTCTCCCACTGTTTGTCTTGTATTTTCATTCCCTGGGTGGTGGTATCTTTTGGTGGACACTCTTAATTTTAATGTTGTCCAGCATAGGAATCAAACTTAACAGGGATAATGGTTTTTGTTGTTGTTGTTGTTGTTGTTGTTGTTGTTGTTTTAGAGACAGAGTCTCCCTCTGTCGCCCAGGCTGGAGCGTGCAGTGGTGCTATCTCGCCTCACTGCAAGCTCTGCCTCCCGAGTGGGACAGTGCTTTTTAATGTCATGTTTAAGATATATTTCCTAATCCTAGACCAGGATTTCTCTACCTGGCACTGATAACATTTTGGGTCAGATAATTCTTTGTTGAGAGGGGCTGTCCTGTGCATTATAGGATGTTTAGCAGCATCCCTGGCCTCCACCCACTACATAACAGTAGCAACCCCCTTCCAACCTAGTTGTAACGACCAAAAATGTCTTCAGACATTGCCAGAAGTCCCCATGTTTCAGAAACATTGCCATAGATCATAAACATATTCTCATATGATGCCTTATGAAAGCTTCATAGTGGGCCAGTGCGGTGGCTCACGCCTCTAATCCCAGCACTTTGGGAGGCCGAGGTGGGTGGATCACTTGAGGTCAGGAGTTCAAGACCAGCCTGGCCAGCATGGCTAAGCCCTGTCTCTACTAAAAATACAAAAAGTTAGCTGGGCATGGTGGCGCACGCCTGTAGTCCCAGCTACTCAGAAGGCTGAGACAGGAGAATCGCTTGAGCCCAGGAGACGGAGGTTGCGTTGAGACGAGATCATGCCACTGCACGCCAGCCTGGATGACAGAGCGAGACTCCAACTCAAAAGAAAAAAAAAAAGCTTCATGGTGGCTGGGTGAGGTGGCTCCCACCTGTAATCCTAACACTTTGGCAGGCTGAGGAGGGTGGATTGCTTGAGGCCAGGAGTTCCAGACCAGCCTTGCCAACATGGCAAAACCCTGTTGTTTCTTTTTGAGACGGAGAGCCCAGGGCAGAGGACCAGCTCACTGTAAGCTCGGCCTCGGAATTATTTTGCCTCAGCCTCCCCGAGTAGCTGGCGGCAGGCGCCCGCCATTCGGCCCGCTAATTTTTTTTGTATTTCAGTAGAGGGGTTTCACCGCGGTTAGCTGTGGAGGTCTCATCTCCTGAACTCGTGACTGCCCTCGCCTCCCAAAGTGCTAGGATTACAGGCTTGAGCCACCGCGCCCGGCCAAAAACCCTGTTGTTTCTACTAAAAATATAAAAATTAGCTGAGCATGATAGTGCGCACCTGTGATTCCAGCTACATGGGAGGCTGAGGCAGGAGAATCGCTTGAACCCAGGAGGCAGAGGTTGCAGTGAGCTGAGATTGTACCACTGAACTCCAGCCTGGGTGACAGAGCAAGACTCTGTCTCAAAATAAATAAATAAATAAATAAATAATAAAAGCTTCATAGATATATAATTCAACTGGAATTGATTTTTGTGCAAGCCGTGAGGCAGGCATCCTACTTCATTTGTTTGAAGATATGGTGGGGGGAATGCAAAGGGTTTGTGTTTTTTTCTGTTCTCTCACTCAACAATCAACACAGAAGGCTTCTGTGACCAAATGTATGGGGTTTCCCCCCACACACCAAGCGAACAGTCAATTCTGCAGCTGACACCAGCGGGTGTGCTCTCATCTAATTCAGTTCTCACACGCTCAACCTGGAGATGGCATCAGGTCCCATAGGTTGAGGACTCAGTGCCCAAGACTGCCCCTGCCCCCAACTTTGGAGGCCAGTTGCAAGTCCTAGCCTGTTTCACTTGTGCTTCTGATCAACCAGCTATGAATTAGAGTTCCCAGGACCTCCTCCTTAGGTTCAGTTAATTTGCTCGAGTGGCTCACAGAACTCGGGGAAACACTTACTTATGGTTGCTAGTTTATTATAGAGCATATTAGAAAGGATACCAAAGAACACTAGATGAAGAGATGCAGAGGGTAAGATATGGGGGAAGGGGGCGGAGCTTCCTGGTCCTCCCCAAGCTCCTCCCCGGTGTTCCACCCTCCAGGAACCGCCATGTGTTCAGCTGTCCACAAGCTCATCTGAACCCTGTCCTTTTGGGTTTTTATGGAGGCTTCACTACCTAGGCATGATTGATTAAACCACCGGCCATTGATCAACTTAGCCTTCAGCCCCTCTCCCCTCCCTGGAGGTTGGGGGGCAGAGCCGAAAATCCCACCCTTCTAATCCTGCCTTTGTCTTTCTGGTAACCAGCCCCCTTCTGAAGCTACCTAGTGGCTGCCAGCCATCAGTCAACTCATTAGCACACAAAAATATATCACTTTGGGGAGTCTAAGGATTTTAGGAGTTGTATGCCAGGAAATGGGAAGAAGACCAAATGTGTATCTCACAATATCACAAACCATACTTTTCCAACGCCATTTATTGAAGTTTATCTTCCACACTGCTCTGAAGTTCTTTGTTAGTTTACTTTTTTCTCACGTCAGACTGGTAACAGGCAGACCTTACCAGGTTTGAGAAAGGCACGTCCCACACATGAGTGTGAAAACCCAATCATCATGCTTATGAACTGCAAACAGATCTGCCTTTGTTATTCAACAAATGTCCATTTGTTCATGGTTCTGCTTCTGGTTTCTGTACTCTGTCATATCTTTGCACCAGTACTCCTCTGTCTTCATTACTTAGTTTCATGAGAAGTCTTTATATTTGCTAGAGTAAGTCATCTCCCTATTCCTGTCTTTCCATATTCAAGTATGTGTTGATTTATCTTGACATTTTGTTTATATATAAACTTTAAATCTGGCTCATCAATTTCTGTAAACACTTGCAGTTTTGCTTGGGGCTACACTGAATCTGTAGGTTAATTTGAGGAGAACTGACATCTTTCCAGCGTTAGAACTTTCAGTATATGAACATGGCTTATGCCTCCATTTATATGAGCATTCTTTATTCTTTCATGTTCCCAGATGATGGACTTTGTTCACCAAACTCCTCCTAGAATCCTGAAAGGTCACACATTTTAAGCTCTAGGCCCAATGTCACATATAATGCCTGTGCAATTCATGGGTTTATTTATGTCAGATGTAATTTCATTTTTTACATTTTTATTTATTTATTTATTTTTTGGGACAGGGTCTCACTCTTACCCAGGCTGGAGTGCAGTAGCGTGATCATGGCTCTCTGAAGCCTCGACTTCCCAGGCTCCATTGATCCTCCCACCTCAGCCTCCTCAGTAGCTGGGACCACAGGCGTGTGCCACAGGCATTCACACATGCACAGGTGTGTGCAGTAGAGACAGGCTTTCACCATGCTGCCCAGGCTGGTCTCGAAACTCCTGAGCTTAAGTGATCCTCCTGCCTTGGCTTCCCAAAGTACTAGGATTACAGGTATGAGCCATGGCACCCAGGCAGGCGTAATTTCAAGTACTGAAGAAGCTTACAAAGATAAGGACTTTATTAAAAGAATATTTGCAGGCTGGGTGCAGTGGCTCACTCCTGTAATTCCAGCACTTTGGGAAGCCCAAGGTGGGCGGATCACCTGAGATCAGGAGTTTGAGACCAGCCTGGAAACATGGCGAAACCCCGTCTCAACTAAAAATACAAAAATTAGCCAGGCGTGGTGGCGCGCGCCTGTAATCCCAGCTACTTGAGAGCCTAAGGCAAGTGATTCGTTTGCATCCGGGAGGTGGAGGTTGCAGTGAGCCGAGATCATGCCACTGCACTCCAGCGCCTGGGCGAAGCAGAGTGAGACTCTGGTTCAAAAAAAAAAAAAAAAAAAGGCCGGGCTGTGGCTCTCACATCTGTAATCTGCTACCCTTTGGGAGGCCGAGGTGGGTGAGATCACTCAGGTCAGGAGATCCAGACCATGCTGGACTGACACGGTGGTGAAATCTGCCTCTACTACTAAAATGCAAAAAAATTAGCTGGGCGTGGTGGCGGGCGCCTGTAGTCTCAGCTACTCGGGAGGCCAAGGCAGGAGAATGGCGTGAACCTGGGAGGCGGAGCTTGCAGTGAGCCGAGATCCTGTCACTGGACTCCAGCCTGGGCGACAGAGCGAGACTCCGTCTCAAAATAAATAAATAAATAAATAAATAAATAAATAAATATTGCAATGTGAAGAAATTTGTGAGAAAGGAAGATAAAGTGGGAGAAGAAACAAAATGGAGGCCCCTGCAAGTCCAGGCTGTGTAGCTGCCCCGTCTGGGTGAGAGATTATTGTCACCATTTAGCAGGCAGGCACAGATTTCACCTTTGGGCAGCCCTGAACGTCAGGCTCAGCACCATGAAATTTCACACTTTATTGTGGGCTCCCATTGTTGCGCTCTGATTATTTGATTCAGCTAACATGGTACTGGCACATTTCATCTTCAAATAACCCTTGCTGAGGCAAATTTTTTTTTTTAATTCCATTTTAAGATGAAAAGTAAGGTTAAAGAGGTTAGGTGATCTGCCCTTAGCCACGTATAGAAGTTAGCATGTTCAAGTCCATCTTCTGATTCCAAGGCCAATGCCTGCCCTCCTTCCATTCTACCTCCCCACAGTGTGTGGGATTTCTGCTCTTGCTGTTTTATAAGCTCTGGACACTTGAAAGATATCTAATATACAGAAGGCAGATGCTAGTTATTATCAGACAAGCTGAAGTGAAAGCACGAAAGGGCTCAGGAATCACTTCTTTTCTTTCTTTTTGTTTTTTTTTTTTTCTTTTTTTGAGATGAAGTCTCACTCTGTAGCCCAGGCTGGGCTACAGTGGTGCAATCTTGGCTCATTGCAACCTCTGCCTCCAGGGTTCAAGCGATTCTCCTGCCTCAGCCTCTCGAGTAGCTAGGACTACAGGCATGCATCACCATGCCCCGCTAATTTTTGTATTTTCAGTAGAGACATGATTTCACCATGTTGGCCAGGCTAGTCTTGAACTCCTGATCTCAGGTGATGCAGCCGCCTCTGTCTCCCAAAGTGCTGGCATTACAGGCCTGAGCCACTGAGCTGGGCCAGGAATCACTTCATGATGGCATTACCAAGGGCTGTAGATGCTGAAATTTATCAGAAAGGGATATTCTTGTTTCTGTGATGGACAAGCGCTGCCCCACCCAGACTCCTTAAGGCTCTTCCAGCCCTGAAATAAACCGTGGTGTGGAGCATTTATATGCTAAAGAGATCACTTTCTTGCTTACTTTATCCATTATTTCCATGGCTCTCTCTTGTCCCTAAGCTGCTCCTGTGTCTACGGTTTCACCCTGGAGGGCCAAAAGTTCCAACAGGCAAGTAAAGCTCATGCTTGCTTAGCCCACAAAGGGGGAACAAGTACTGCATACTTCGCATTTCAACATCTCTTTTGGGGGTACCAGGGTATACAACTCCCTTGTCCTGGTTTTATTATTTATTTATTTTTGAGACAAGGTCTGCCTCTATCACCCAGGCTGGAGCTCAGTGGAGCTATAATGGCTCACTGCAGCCTTGACCTCCCTAGGCTCAAGTGATCCTCCTACCTCAGCCTCCCAAATAGCTGGGACGACAGGCATACAACATCATACCCGGCTAAGTTTTTGTATTTCTTTCTAGAGACAGGGTTTTGCCACTGTCCAGGCTGGTTTCGAACTCCTGGGCTCAAGTGGTCTATCCACCTCAGCCTCCCAAAATGCTAGGATTACAGGCTTGAGCCACCATGCCTGTCCTGTCCTGGTTTATAACAGATGAGGTGAGGCTGCTATGCAGCTTTTATTTTGAAAAAGAACTATGCAGTTAGATTTCCCTGACTGTTCTTTCCTCAAAGAGCAACTCATTTCTCCATCTTCCTTTAATCTTGTCATAATGTATCCAAGGATGATATAAGCCCACTTCCACCAACAGTAGAAGAAAGACGCAAAAACACCACACCTTTACCAATCAATGGCTGTGTCCTCATCCTCAAGCCCTCAGGAGTAAATAAGTTTTGCAAATGAAATTTTATTTTACCTATAGAAAGACTAAAGATTTTTCATCAAAAATGCAATTTATTGCTTCTACCCAAGATCAAGGGGTACATAATCTGTGCTTATTATGTAATACCTGACACATCCACTAGCTGAGAACAAAATAATAAGTGGGTTTTAGGAGCAGAAGATAGTGTAATCTTGCTTCATCCACTAGGTGTGCGGGTTCAACAATGCAGTCACAACCAGAACAACGGTGCTCCAGATAACTGATGACTCCAGTACGGCTCTGGCCCTCATGCTCTCAGTTTTAATATGAAACCTGCCTTTTTCCCTTTTATTTATTTTTTTTTTTTACTTTTATTTTTTGAGACGGAGTCTCCCTTTGTCGCCCTGGCTGGAGTGCAGTGGTGGATCTCTGCTCAGTGCAACCTCTGCTTCCAGGGTTCAAGTGATTCTCCTGCCTCAGCCTCGGGTTTAACTGTGATTACAGGCGTGCACCATCACGCCCCAGCTAATTGTTGTATTTTCAGTAGAGACAGGGTTTCAACATGTTGGCCAGGCTGGTCTCGAATTCCTGACCTCAGGGTATCTGCCCACCTCTGCCTCCCAAAGTGCTGGCATTACAGGCATGAGCCACTGCACCTGGCCTTTCCTTATTTATTTTTTTGAGACAAGGTCTCTCTGTCACCCAGGCTGGAGTGCAGTGGCTCGATCTCAGCTCACTGAAATCTCCGCCTCCCAGGTTCAAGCAATTCTCCCACCTCAGCCTCCCGAGTAGCTGGGATTACAGGCACCCGCCACCAAACCCAGCTAATTTTTGTATTTTTAGTACAGATGGGGTTTCACCATGTTGGCTAGGCTGTTATTTTTATTTTTTTATTGAGACAGAGTCTCGCTCTGTTGCCCAGGCTAGAGTGCAGTCGCAGGATCTTGGATCACTGCAACCTCCACACCCCGCCCACCCCCCCCCGGGTTCAAATGATTCGTCTTTGCTGAGATTAGAAGCGCCCACCACCACGCCCAGCTAATTTTTGTATTTTTAGTAGAGACAGGGTTTCACCATGTTGGCCAGGCTGGTCTCAAACGCCTGACCTCAGGCAATCCTTCCGACTTGGCCTCCCAAAGTGCTGGGATTACAGGCGTGAGCCACCATGCTCGGCCTCCTTTTTATCTTTATTTGTTATTTTTTGAGACAGGGTCTTGCTCTCTCATCCAGGCTGGAGTGCAGTGGCACAATCATGGCTCCTTGACCTCTTGAGTTCATGCAACAATCCTCCCACCTCAGCTTCTTAGGTAGCTGGGACTAAAGGCATGAGCCACCACACCCAGCTAATTAAAAACTACTTCTTTTTTTTTTTTTGTAGAGTGCCAGGTGCAGTGGCTCATACCTGTAATCCCAGCACTTTGGGGTTGGGTGCGAGGATCGCTTGATCCCTGAGCACAGATCCCAGGAGTTTGAGACTAGCCTGGGTAACGCGGGGGAAACACCTCTACAAAAAACAAAAACAAAAACAAAAAAACCATATATACATATGAAAACAAAAAACTTCACACTTGCCCATTGTTACGGCACGCGCCTGCCATTCCAGGGGCTGATGTGGATGAACCCAGGAGTCCAAGGATGCATTGAGTGAGCCAGAATCGCGCTGTCTCAGAAAACTCAGTCTTGCCATATTTGCTCACGCTGATCTTGAACTCCCGGGCTCAAACAATCTTCCTTCAAAAGAGCTGGGATTGCTGTGCCTCAGCCACCTCATCTTGGAAAATTTAATCGAAACGGTAGACCTATGTCTTCTAAATTGCTAGTATGCCTGTCTTTTCTTTTTAGCCATACTGTTATAAAGTCATACGCAGGCATACGCAACCACAAAAACTCGACGTTAACGAAGGCACGAACAACTCTGTCTCTATTAGTGTTTATAACATGAAGCGCACTATCGCTCCTGGAAATACTACCATACCAGGTCTATGAGTGCGAAAGATAGAGCAAGCTCCCATTACCAACTCCTGCTTCCAAAAAATACCTTTAATAGTTACCAGAAAAGATACAGATACTACGTAGATAAAAACACACACTACCCTTCTTCCTAGTCAAAAAGTCCAAAAACAACAGTAACTGTACGGCCCCTCCCAGGTCCTCCCTTCTTGCACCCACCTTAAGGTCACGGTGAGAAACCTCATCTTCGGTAAACATTTCACTCGTTTTCTGATGTAAACATTACATTGAAAACATACCCCCTTTGAGGCATTTTGTCTGCTTCTTGACTTAGTGACTTTCGATCTTTGTCGCCCCTTTTCCTTGGTCGCGAGGGCCGTTCATTTGCATGTCCCGCCCTCCCTGCGCCCAGGAGGCGTGGCCACCAAGGGGCCCGGTCCTGCACAGCGCCCCGAGGAAGCTGGTTTGGAAGCTCTGGAGCGACCCCACTGCCGGGTAAAGGACAATATTTGCCCAGAACGGAAGGGAATTTGGGATGAAGTTGCCCTAAGAGTGTGGGACGAAACTGTTTCGGGCAGAGCAGTCGGAACTCACCTGAGGAAAGCATGGGGGCAGGAGTCACTAATATGAATGAGTGGCACGGACAGGGCGGCCTTGCAGCGCCCTTGGTGTTGGAAGGGAAGATCGTGCAGCGCCATGGGGACCAGGGCGGCAGGCCGCAGCTGGGGTGGGGGTGAACGCCGGTCAGGGTGCCTTGGAGCGGATTCTGTCCTCGGGAGCTGCGGTTCTTACTCCTCTGCCGTCACCGGCGGGCGACCTTAGGCAGGGAGTGAAATGCAGCGGGAGCCCTGGAGGGAGGGTGAAGCCGCGCGTGTAGGAGGAACCTACTATTGGCCAGTTCAGGCCCCGCAGCTGCGGAGGTGGGGGACCACTGTGTGGCGGCCTGCTGAGCGGCTGCGTGCTCCGCGGTTGGAGGGGGGAACCTCCAGCCCACCTCCTTTTTTCAGCCTAGAAACCGCTAGTTACCCCCTTTCTTATGCGACCAAGACAGTAATAACTTTCACGGCCCTCCGGGTCTGCGCCCATTCTCCTCTGAGGATTCGCTCATCCACCGGGAGGCCTGTTTTCCTCACCTGTTGTCCCTCTGGCAGACCCTAGGCCTCTTGGAGTCCAGCCAGCATCTATCTGCCCGCTGTTTCTGAGGTGACAGCATGCTGGCAGCCCTCGCTCTGGGCGCCTCCTTGGCCTGGGCGCCCACTCTGGCCGCGCTTGAGGAGCCCTGCAGTCCGCCACGGCACTGTGGGAGCCCCTCTCTGGGCTGGCCGAGGCCGGAGCCAGCTCCCTCTGCTTGCGGGGAGGTGTGAAGGGAGAGGCGCGGGCGGGAACGGGGGCTGTGGCGCTCACAGGCCAGCGCGAGTTCCGGCGGGCGCGGGCTCGGCGGGCCCAGCACTCGGAGCGGCCTGCTGGCGCCGCAGGCCCAGGGCAGTGAGGAGCTTAGCACCTGGGCCAGCAGCTGCAGAGGGTGCGCCGGGTCCTCCAGCAGTGCCGGCCTGCCGGT
This sequence comes from Papio anubis, assembly GCF_008728515.1. Taxonomy (NCBI): domain Eukaryota; kingdom Metazoa; phylum Chordata; class Mammalia; order Primates; family Cercopithecidae; genus Papio; species Papio anubis. The sequence goes on from NC_044989.1 coordinate 87,526,436, forward strand.
GCTGCGCTGGAGTTCTTGCCGGGCCTCAGCTGCCTCCCCGCGGGGCAGGGCTCGGGACCTGCAGCCGGCCATGCCCGCACCCCCCACCCCGAGGTGGGCTCCCGCGGGGAGCCTCCCCGACGAGCACCGCCCCCTGCTCCGCGGCACTCCGTCCCATCAAACGCCCAGGGGCTGAGGAGTGTGGGTGCAACCCGCAGAACCGGCAGGCAGCTCTGCTCAAGGCTCCCGTGCGGAATCCACTAGGTCAAGCCAGTTGGGCTCCTCAGTCTAGTGGGGACTTGGAGAACTTTTATGTCTAGCCAAGGGATCATAAATGCACCAATCAGCACTCTGTGTCTAGCTCAGGGTTTGTAAATACACCAATCAGCACTCTGTGTCTAGCTCAGGGTTTGTAAATACACCCATTGTTACTCTGTATCTAGCTAACCTAGTGGGGACTTGGAGAACTTTTTTGTCTAGCACTCTGTGTCTAGCTCAGGGATTGTAAATGCACCAATCAGCACTCTGTCAAAACAGACCAATCAGCTCTCTGTAAAATAGACCAATCAGCTCTATGTAAAATGGACCAATCAGCAGGATGTGGGTGGGGGCCGGATAAGGGAATAAAAGCAGGCTGCCAGCGCCAATCAGCGCTTTTCTGAAGGGTGGGAGCGTTGTTGTTTTGCTCTTTGCAAGGAATCTGGCTGCTGCTCGCTCTTTGGACCCAGGCCACCTTTATGAGCTGTAACATTCACTGCAAAGGTCGGTAGCTTCACACTTGAAACCAGCAAGACCATGAACCCACCAGGAAGAATGAACAACTCCACATGTACTACCATTAAGAGCTGTAACATTAGCTGGGAAGGTCTGCAGCTTCACTCCTGAAGTCAGAGAGACTGTGAATCCACCAGAAAGAAAAAACTGGACACATCTGAACATCTGAAGGAACAAACTTCGGACTACCATCTTTAAGAACCGTAACACTCACCGTGAAGGTCCGCAGCTTCATTCTTGAAGTCAGCTAGACCAAGAACCCACCAATTCCGGACACAGTTCCCACCCACCACACTGTCTCCCTAGTTCTATCCCAGCTCTTTAAACAGTTGGAGTTCAAACCTCAGACCATGACAGCACATGAGCCTGAACTCCAGTATGGCCCTGGACAAGTTCCTTAATCTCGCTGAGCCTCGGCTTTCTTGAAGCAGCGGTAACGTTGTTAGTAGCCTCCTGGCCCCAGTACACCGACATACATATATGTGGATATCCTGTGAGGGGTCGTTTCTTATCCGCAGAGGTCCATACTTTGTTCCTGAGTCACTGATGCATTTCTGCATCCAGCGTGTTTAAGGGAGACAGTCTGGGGAGGGCAGGGAAGAGCCTAGCGGGTCCCGTAGTGATTAGGGCTGTGATGGGGGTGTTACTGGAAAAGGGTCCCTATCCAGACCCCAAGAGAGGGTTCTTGGACCTCTTGGAAGAAGGAATTTGGGGCAAGTCCATAAAGTGAAAGGAAGTTTATTAAGAAAGTAAAGGAATAAAAGAATGGTTACTCCATAGGCAGAGCAGCAGCATGAGCTACTGGACTGACTATTTACAATTTTTCTTGATCCTCTGCTAAACAAAGGGTGGATTATTCATGGGTTTTCTGGGAAAGGGGTGGGTAATTCCTGGAACTGAGGGTTCCTACCCTTTTTAGACCCTATAGGGTAACTTCCTGATGTTGCCATGGCATTTGTAAACTGTCACGGCACTGGCAGGAGTGTCATTTAGCATGGGAATGCATTATAATTACCATATAGTGAGCAGTGAGGATGACCAGAGGTCACCTTCGTCACACTCTTGGTTTTGGCTGGCTCTTTTACTGCATCCTGTTTTATCAGCAAGGTCTTTGTGACCTGTGTCTTGTGCAGACTTTCTATCTCATCCTGATTTAGAATGTCTAAGCTAGTGGGAATGCAGCCCCACAGGTCTCAGCCTTATTTTACCCAGCCCCTATTCAAGATGGAATTGCTGTGGTTCGATTGCCTCTCATGGGGGCAGTGCACAGTCACATCTTGGTCTCTGCTGCCTCATCCTTCCAGATCTTTCAGATGTTTGCCCTCTGGCATTCTAGGATAGGAAGACTGCTTCCAAAGTGATGCAGGATTTTTCTCGGACACTTTTCCAACTGCAGACTTCTGGCCTTCGATGCTCCAGCCCATGCCTAGCTCTGCCCCAGGCAGGAGGTGCCCTACCCACTTGGGCTTGCACTCTGGTGGGGTTCCAGCAGCCACCAAGATTACATGCTCAACCCCAGTAGGAGGGGGTGTGTGAGCAAGTGAGTGCCTCATCTTGCCAGCCATTCCAAGTGCCCTTTGGGGCTTGCAGCTGGATCAGGCCTGTTGGAAGCAACTCCCAGGGTGAACCCTGACATCCAGATGAAGTGAACTTGGTGGTGCCCAAACAGGAAAGCACTGACTCTGAAGCCTCAGAGGGGGTGTTACAGCCATGCTAACAGTTTTTAGTCCCACCATCAGCAGCCTGACAAACAGGGGCATGTTAACAACGAATGGGGGGGTGTGTTAACACCTCTGTCAGTCCTGTTGTCTGCTCCTGCTGGAGGCTCCCTGGCTGGCCTGGCCCTGCACTGCTTCTCGTGGCAAGTGGCTGCTACTGGTTGCAGACAGTGGGGGAGGTGTGGAGGGCTATGGTGTTACTGCCTTCTTCGTACCCTTTGCTGACAATGATAGGGTGAAAAGGGCGGAGAAGACTTTTCTGAAGCGATGAAACAGCTCTCAGTGGAGAGGGGATGCGAAAGGTAGTCCCTGGCCTGAAGTCGGGTGGTCTCTCTCTCAGTGTGGCTCAGTCTGGGGTTTTTATGGGCTCAGAAGTGGGGACTGCATGCTGATTGGTTTATGAGTATGCAAAAAAGGCTAAAACAAAGGCACCATTCGAAGGTGGCATGACAGTGTAGAAAACCAATTAGGGAAGGGGAGATATATGTAAAGTAAGTGAAGGGTTGGGATCAGTCAGAGGAAAGTACACCAACAGGAAGAGAGGTTCTCAGTTCAGTCCGTGGATTTATCCAAGACTTGTAGCTTAGCTTTCAGACTTTTAAACTGCCTTTGGTTTGAAAGTTGGGTTTCACTGGGGACATGCTGCTATCTGCCTAGGTGTTTGTCTGCCTCCTACCACTATTAAAATTACTAAATCAGCGCATCTAGCCTGAGGGCATCTAGCCCGAGGGGTCCCCTAGTCTGGCCAGCAGAGGTTTTTGTTTTTTCTTTTGTTTTAATTAAAATTTTAATTAAAAGGGACTAATATAGAGGGTTTTTAAAAAATTACCATATGTGTTGAGTATTTATGCTATGCCAAGCACTTCCCATATATTTTCTCATTTAATCCTCAGAATAGCAAGGGTGATTGCCTTATCTCCATCCTATAGATGAGAAAGCTGAGACCCAGAGAAATTAAGAAACTCACGAGGTCATGTTGTATGTAAGTTAGTTTTTGCTGTGTCATAAACCACCCAACTGTTTATGATTTCAAACAGGTAATACTTGTTTCTTAACAACTGGATGGGGGCTGGATGGCCAAGGGGCCTCATATTTTAGGGACAGGAAGAGCTCATCATCAGCTGGGTGTTGGGGATGTGACCACAAGTCTCATTATTCAGGAGAGTTTGAACATAGGGGTTGAGTTCCAAAAGCAGCATAAGGGCAGCAACACAAGAACTTTCTGTGTCTCACTTATGTCATATTTGCTATTCTCCCATTGGCCAAAGCAGGTCACAAGGGCATGGCCAGCCAATATGGAAGGGGACAACCAAAAGGGGTGGACACAGGGAGTGAGAATTGCTGCCACAGGGAAAAATCTGGCAGGTGTCACCTTAAGTAACCAAAATGAACATCATCAGTAATAGGACAAATTGCAATCGTGTGCCTCCTGATAGTCTAGCAAGAAGAACACAGCATCACTTCTATGATGTTCCTGCCAATAATACGTAATTGGAATCTAATCCTAAAGCAACAAATTCAAATTAAGGAAAATTCTACAAAATAATTGGCCCGTAATAGAAGTGTAAAAGTCATGAAAGTTAAGGAAAGACTAAAGAACTATTCCAGACTGAAGATGAAAGAGACATGAGAAATAAGTGCAGTGGTGGTCTGAACTGGATCCTGACTTGGCAAAACTTGAATAGGAACTGTTGGTTGGATGGTAGAAATATATTAATGTTGATTTTCTGATTTTGCTAGCTATATTACAATTTTAAGAAGACACACAGTATTTAGGGGTTATAAGGAGTCAGGTCAGGAACTTTCAAGTCATTTAGTAAAATAAAAGTTCTTTGTACTTTAATTCTAAGACTTCTATAAATTTGAGGTTATTTTTAAAATACTTTAAAAAACTCCTTTAAAGTCTCTTAAAATGCTGTCCTATTAATAATAGATTTTTAAATTTGTTTTTATTTTTAGCAAGGTTTTGTGTGCCCATAGTTTGAAGTATTGTTTTTATTTATTAAAACATTGTTTAATGTCACTCCATTCAGAGGTAATGAACTGTTAGTTTGTTGTTGTTGTTGTTGTTTGAGACAGAGTCTTGCTCTGTCACCCAGGCTGGAGTGCAATGGTGCAATCTCAGCTCACTGCAACCTCTGCCTCCTGGGTTCAAGCAATTCTCCTGCCTCAACCTCCTGAGTAGCTGGGATTACAGGCACCCACCACCATGCCCAGCTAATTTTTGTATTTTTAGTAGAGACAGGGTTTCACCATGTTAGTCAGGCTGGTCTGGAACCCCTGACCTCAGGTGATCCATCCGCCTTGGCCTCCCAAAGTGCTGGGATTACAGGTGTGAGCCACTTTGCCTGACCTGAAGTGTTAGTTTTATGTCTTTTTTTTTTTTTTTAAAGACCAGTAGTTCCCTAATCTCCACTTTCCCCCTTTCCTGCACCTCAGAGGCAACTACTTTCAGCTGATTACTTTGACAGGTATGACCTTATTTCCACATAATTGCTTATGTCATGATTTTTTTATTTTTGAGATAGGGTCTTGCTGTGTTGCCCAGGAGGGAGTGCAGTGGCGCTCTTGTAGCTCACCACAACCTTGAACTCCTGGGCTCAAATGATCCTCTGGCCTCAGTCTTCTGAGTAGCTGGGACTACAGGTACATGCCACCATGCCTGGCTAATTTATTTTTGCAGAGACAAGGCCTCACTGTGTTGCTTGGGCTGATCTCTAACTCCTAGGCTCAAGTGATCCTCCTGCCTCGGCCTCCCGAAGTGTTGGAATACAGGTGTTAAATCAAGTTTAGCCTAAAGCTGCCTCCTCACATATATAAGTGTGGCCTAAAGGTTTGTCTGTATATCATGACAAGTGGAGTAACAGACTACACTTGTGCCAATCACTGAGTTTTGGCCAAATGTAGCCAACTGTTCAAACCATGTTCAGATAAGGCAAATGCCAAGCTGTAGCCAAATTCAGCTGTCTCTGTACCTCACTTCCATTTTCTGTCCATAAACCTTCCACTGCGTGACTGCGCTGGAGTGTCCGAGCCTACTCTGGCTGGGAAGGCTACCCGATTCTTGAACTGTTTATTGCTCAATTAAACGCCTTTAAATTTAATTTAGCTGAAGTCCTTCCTTCCTGCCTCCCTCCCTCCTTCCTTCCTTTTTTTTTTTTTAAGATGGAGTCTTGCTCTGTTTCCCAGACGGGAGTGCAATGGCACGATCCTGGCTCACTGCAAGCTCTGCCTCCCGGGCTCATGCCATTCTCCTGCCTCAGCCTCCCCAGTAGCTGGGACTACAGGCGCCCACCACCACGCCTGGCTAATTTTTTTTTATTTTTAGTAGAGACGGGTTTCACCATGTTAGCCAGGATGGTCTTGATCTCCTGACCTCATGATCTGCCCGCCTTGGCCTCCCAAAGTGCTGAGATTACAGGCGTGAGCCACTGCGCCTGGCCTGAAGTTTTTCTTTTATCACAGGTGTGAATCATTGTACCTGGCTGTCCTACATTTTTAAAAACTATCATGCAAGTCATAGTGACTTCCTCAAGACTGTCATTATCACATACTTGTAGTGTGCCCTTGCTCAATTTTTATGGTTTTAATTTAAAAATTGGAAAAAGGATCTGCCTGCTCTACTAAGTGTAGTTCAGTTGTGTGTGCTAACTACTGAACCATGGCATCTATTTTGAAACCATTTTGAAGAAATCACAGTACTTGGGTATCTTACTGAATATTCTTAGGTAGTTGGCTCCTGAACAATGTGGGGTTAGAGGCTCTGAACCCTGTGCAGTAGAAAAGCCAAGTATAACTTGTGACTCTCCCAAAACTTTACTAATGGCCTGCTGTTGACTGGAAGACTTACCATATCATAAACAGTGGATTAACACCTATTTTGCATGTTACATCTAGTGCATGCTGTATTCTTACAATAAAGTAAGCTAGAGAACAAAATGTTACTAAAAATCATAAGGAAGAGAACATAGATTTACTATTAAGTAGAAGTGGATCATCATAAAGATCTTCATCCTCAACATTAGTTGAGTAGGCTCAGGAGGAGAAGAGGAGGGGTTGGTCTTGCTGTCTTTTTTTTTTTTTTTTTTTTTTTTTTGAGATGGAGTTTAGCTCTAGTGGCCCAGGCTGGAGTGCAATGGTGTGATCTCAGCTCACTGCAACCTCTGCCTCCTGGGTTGAAATGATTCTCCTGCCTCGGCCTCCCAAGTAGCTGGAATAACATGCATCACCATGCCCGGCTAATTTTGTATTTTTAGTAGAGACAGGGTTTCTCCATGTTGATCAGGCTGGTCTCGAACTCCCGACCTCAGGTGATCCGTCGGCCTTGAACTCCCAAAGTGCTGAGATTACAGGCGTGAGCCCCACCACACCTGGCCTTGGTCTTGCTGTCTTAAGTGTGGCAGAGGCAGGAGAAAATCTGCGTATAAGTGGACCTGTGCAATTCAAGGCCATGTTGTTTAAGGGTCAACGGTAGTTTTGAACTTCCCCCAAGCATTAGACTCAAAATAACCTGTGAAAAAGAATTTTGTCAACTCTAAAAATGCTGATAATTCAGCTGACCTTGTTTGTAATACCTGTCAATAAAGACTATACTATCTTGGGGTTTTCAGAGAAGAAGGTATCTTTTAGGACTGATAATTCACAGCCTACTTGTGCTCTACTTTGGTTCTCTTTTGACCAGTAGACCAGACATGTTAAAAAACAGGCAGTAAAACTGCACAAAATAATCTTACTCTGTCAATGCCATGGAAGAACAGTTAATTTGGGGATCTACTTAGTCACTCTAAGACTAGTCACATAGTCAGTTATAAATCTACCTAATAATATAGTTTTTTAGCCTATATTATTTTGTCCCAACCAAAAAAAAAAAAGTTATATTCCTTACCTATAGACAAAGATATCACTAAGTGTATTTCCTTATTGTTAGGATTAAGTCATCAAGGAACGGGAATGTCTACTTTTTCTGTTCTTGGTGATTTTGATACAGCTGCGATGACTGGAGGAACACCAGGGTCTTTGGTCTCGCGCTGACAGGATTGACATGGACACACATGGATTGGTTTTAAGAAGCAAAAAGTTTAATAGGCTGGAAAGAAGGAAAGAAGAAAACAGCTCCCCTGTACAGAGATAAAGGGAGGGGGGATTCGAACAAAGAGAAAACCCTGTGTGCCACAGAAAAGGGGCTGCTTATATTGGGATGCTGGAGGAGGCGGTGTCTGGTTTCCATAGGGCCCAGGGGATTGGTTTGACAGGTATGTCATTCACGTAGCCCGTGAAAAAACTGGCCCTCCCATCCTAGCCTTTTAACATGCAAATACAGGGTGTCTTGCCGTTCTACACACGTGGGGATATGTTGGGGCAAGGGAGAAGGCTCAGGGAATCGCCATGTTTGGGTGGACCCAGTTTCTAATGGCCGGGATTTGCATAGCAAAGCTTGGCAGCCCTGCTCTAAGAGCAGGGGCTTTCCTGCTAGATAAGACGTTTCTGGAACAGCTTTAAAAGAAACAAAAACTTCCCAAGGATCCCCTTTTCCTCTCTAGCTGCCTAAAATAATTTCTTAATAACTCCTATAACAATTGATGTTGGGTTCTAATGGTCGCCTCTTCCCCTTCTAGGCTACTGTCTAAGATGATTTTTGTTTTTGTTTTTGTTTTGTTTTTTTTTGAGATGGAGTTTTACTCTTTTTACCCCAGGCTGGAATGCAATGGTATGATCTTGGCTCACTGCAACCTACACCTCCCAGGTTCAAACGACTCTTCTGCTTCAGCCTCCCGAGTAGCTGGGATTATAGGCGCACACCACCACACCTGGCTAATTTTGTATTTTTAGTAGAGACAAGGTTTCACCATGTTGGCCAGGCTGGTCTCAAACTCCTGACCTCTGATGGCCTCTCAAAGTGCTGGCATTACAGGCATGAGCCACCGTGCCTGGCCTGTGTGTTTGAAATTTATTATGGGAACTGGCTCATGTGAAATGATTATGGAGGCTGAGAAGACCCACAATCTGCCATCTGTAAGATGCATAACTAGGAAAGCCTGTGGTTTAATTCAGTCAGTGTGAAGGCCTGGGAACTTGGGGGTTAGGGTGGGATTAGGTTAGGGTGTAAGTTCTAGCTGAATGTGAAACCCTGAGAACCAGGAGCACCAATGTCCAAGGAAAGGAGAAGATGGATGTCTCAACAAAAAAAGAGTAGGCAAATTTGCCCTTTTTCCTCCTTTTTATTCTGCTTGGGGCCTCAACAGATGGGATGATCACATTGGGAAGGCCATCTGCTTTACTAATTCACCAATTCAAATGTTATTAATCTCTTCTGGAAACACCTTCACAGACACACCCAGAAACAATGTTTACCAGATACTCAGACATCCCTTAGCCCAGTCAAGGTGACACACACAATTAAAAATCACAGATGATTAAAAAAATAACAGATGGGAAGAGTTAAGAGTATAGGCATGCTAATAAAAGTTTAAGTAATAATGATTTTATCCAGTGTTTATTTTTTCAGGCTAAAAGTTGTATTTTAGAATACAAAATGGAAAGGGCAGTTAACTTTTGTTTGTGAATTTTCATCTCCCTACCATGGTAAAAATAATTTTAGCAAAACAACTTTAATGTTAATATTATAATAGACATGTAAGCACAACATTGCAGAATACAAAGAGAATTTTTTTCTGTTTTCTTTTTTTAAGTGGGGCTTGGGAATTTTCATTTCACAGTCTCCTTGTTATCCAAGGCATTTTTAGAGGCCAGTCTTTCTAGTCATATTTGATAATGACGAAGATGAACTAATTGACTTCCTCAAAGTCACATAACAACTTCATGGCATAGCTGAGACTAGACTCCTGGGATTCAGATTCTCAGGCCATCAGTCTCTCTACAACAAAACAGTGATGCTTAAATACTTTAGATGCATATCACAAAAAAGGGGATTATTAGAATGAAAACACTGATTAGGACAAGACAATTTAATGGCATTTTATTTCCGATAAACCCTTCTCTCTTCAGTTTTAACTATTTGAAAAAATTGTAGGCATGTCAGAGGCATGTAAACTAGAGTAACTCCATCTTGAATAGCAGCTGGGTAAAATGAGGCTGAAACCTATTGGGCTGTATTCCCAGATGGTTAAGGCACTGTAAGCCACAGGATGACATAGGAGGTCAGCACAAAATACAGATCATAAAAACCTTGCTGATAAAACAGGTTGCAGAAAAGAAGCTGGACAAAACCCACCAAAACCAAGATGGCCACCGAGAGTGACCACTGGTCGTCCTCACTGCTAAACTCCCACGAGGGCCATGCCAGTTTACAAATGCCATGGCAACGTCAGAAATTACCCTATATGGCCTAAAAGGGGGATGCGTATCAAGAAATTACCATAAAAAATGGGCAACCAGCAGCCCTCTGGGCTGCTCTGTCTGTGGAATAGCCATTCTTCTATTCCTTTACTTTCCTAATAAACTTGCTTTCACTTTATTGTATGGGCTTGCCTTGAATTCTTTCTTGTGTGATATCCAAGAACCCTCTCTTGGGGTCTAGATTCAGACCTCTTTCCTGTAACATCGTTCTGGCGACCAGCGAAGGGACTATAGTGAGGAAACCCCCGACCCAAAAGCTAACTTTGGGTAAGTGGTGGGGTCCTGTAATACTCAGTCATAGATTTCCACCTTAAAAACCAGGTTCACATGTGAGTAAGCAAGGAACTTTTACAACTTTAAAGTGTGACCTACCCAAAAGATCTTGCCTCTTAAGTATGAACTGCCAAGTTATTCTCTCCTCCTCCCAAAAGAAAAATCATTGTTAAATAGACTGACACACAACAACATGTAGAAATTAGAATACTTTATTATAAATATTTCCAGAATATAAACTGATTTTGTATCAAGATGATTTGAAACTTTAGAAACTTTATGTAACCTAAGATTATAATGTATTTCATTTTCCACTTTCCAGCCTAGAAAATACACTGCAAGTTAGATCTAATACAGGAGAAAAAAATTGCTTCATAGAGAAAAACCAATGAACATAAAATACCCAACTCAAAACTGTAACAAACCCAATCAAGAAACAGATTGTGCAAAGTCCATTAATCCTCCAATTTAAAATAAATAACCTCCCAAGAGAAAATAATTCTACCATCAAAGCAATTTGATGAATAAAAGCAGAGTCACTTTCATTAAAGGAAATTACACTATATGTCAAAAAAATGTAATAATGCTTTTAGAAAATGAGGAAAAGTAATTTCTGTGTTGGAGAGCAAGCATGCTAAACACTTTCTGTTCACTTGGCCTTTGTTAGAAGTTAACCTATTCACATAAGAAAAGTGGTATGAACATGGACATCATAAAACCAAGCTCTCACCTATTTTTTCAACTTAACTTTGGAAGAACCAACTTTGAAAGCTTCAAAATCCAAGAATAGACTGGTCCCAAAGCATTTCCTCCTCTGTCCTTTCTTGGCCTTGTTCCTTTTTCTTTTTTGTACGCTTACGTTCCTCTTTCTTAGAGACTACATCTCGGCTTTTTTTCTCCTTTCGATTCTTAAGCTTTTCTGTACTGACATGTACGGTTTCTATTTCCACCTCTGTCTTCTTTCTTTGGATGCTCTTGTGTTTGTCTAAATCAATTTCCTCACAACTTTTTTTTCTCTTATGCTTGGACCGCTCCTCCTCTGATTTTTCTCTGCCTTCCTCTGGGCACCTTTTCCTCTTCTGATATATCTGTCTGTGACTGGCTTGATGAGTACTGATACTGTTATCTGAGGAGAAGTGCTTGTAAACTCTAGATTCTACACCATGTGAGCCACAAATATATTCTTGCTGATTAAAGTTCAGGGGTACTGGTTTTTCTGAGAAACAGTCCCTGGTGAACTGACAGTAGCTCAGAGAGTCTAGTCTCAATCTGCTGTCATGGGCTGGTAACCACTGAGGCAACGGATTTTCTACTGTTTGTGAAATATTGCATGATCTTGGGTAGGTCTGGATGGTTTCAGATGGGAGTCTCTGGTCAAACATTCTATATGTGGGTCTGGAATTAACCTCTCCTTTGTACCCACAGGTTTCCAAATAGTCCCCTCTCATCTTTCTGAAACAAGTCTTTGGCTCTAAGCCTCTGGCTTTCTGTACTTTAATATAATCTTCAAGTTCATCTTGAAAAGAGTCATATGTCTTCTTTGAATGCTTCATTAGGTTGACAAAATGGGATTTTCTGCAAAGAAGGGAGAAAATTCTTACCAGATTATCTTGTCCAGAGCATTTCCTTTGCTTTTTTTTTTTTTTTCCTGAGATGGAGTCTCGCTCTGTCGCCCAGACTGGAGTGCAGTGGGGGTGCTCTTGGGTCACTGCAACCTCTGCCTCCTGGGTTCAAGCGATTCTCCTGCCTCAGACTCCCGAGTAGCTGGGATTACAGGCGCATGCCACCATGTCCAGCTAATTTTTGTATTTTTAGTAGACACAGGGTTTCACCATGTTGACCAGGCTGGTCTCAAAGTCCTGGCCTCAAGCGATCCACCCACCTCGGCCTCCCAAACTGCTAGGATTACAGGCATGAGCCACTGCACCCGGCCTCCTTTGCTCTTGGTAAGAGCTTTGAAAAACAAAGCAGCTCAAACAAATTACAACTTAGTTCAGCATAAAAGTTGAATATCTTGACATTATATGCCAAAGGGTAGCATCAGGATGGTCAGATACCTCCCAGGTCATGTACCAGTAACTTTAACCTTCTTAGAAGTGAGAGGAAAAGGGCAGAAGGGAACTGATACACATGTTGCTGTCATAGGGACAAAATGTGAGACAAGCAGGGATGTGTAGATAGGAACCACACAACCATGGTGGGTGTCTTGGTATTAATGTTCAAATAATTTCTGAAGTTCTCATGAATTGGTTTCCTATATATTAGGTTTCTAAGACAAGTAAAAGAACCACAGATATAGAATTTGATTTTTAAAATCTTCAGTTTACTCAAGATAAAATAAACATACTCACCTGGCGAGAGTACTGTAAGACTTAACAATAAAAGGATGTTTATAAAATGGATTGGGAATGCTGAAAATTGGAAATTCAGTTATACGATGAAAACTACTTTTAGGTATCAGGTATAAGGGAAGATGAAGGAACAGAGTTCTGTATCTTCTGTGTAGGCTTGGATTTCATTCCACTACTTCTGATTGGTGAAAAAAGCATTCTAGAATGTCTTCTGGTTTGTTCTCTCTTAAAGTACTGGTGAGAGGCATAAGGGAAGAAACAGGGTGAAAACTGAAAGGGGATAGGGCTGATGTGGAGAAAAGTTTCAGAAGAAACTTACAGTAGATACACCGTTTTTGTTTGCTTGATTCTTTTTTTGGGGGAGGGGCAGGACTGTTCCTGATTCTTTCCTTTCCTCACCTCAAATCCTGAATAAATACAAATACAGCAGAAAATGTACTTACCATGAAATTATAATGCCATATATATGTGTGTATGTGTGTGTGTGTGTATATGTGTGTGTGTGTATATATATATATATATTTTTTTTTTTTTTGAGACGGAGTCTTGCCCTATCGCCCTGGCTGGAGTTCAATGGCACGATCTCGTCTCACTGCAACCTCTACCTCTGGGGTTCGAGTGATTCTCTTGCCTCAGCCTCCTGAGTAGCTGGGACTACAGGTGCGCACCACCATGCCTGGCTAATTTTTGTATTTTTAGTAGAGATGGGGTTTCACCATGTTGGCCAGGCTGGTCTCCAACTCCTGACCTCAGGTGATCTGCCTGCCTCGGCCTCCCAAAGTGCTGGGATTACAGGTGGGAGCCACTGTGTCCCACCTGCCCTTTATATTTTTGGTGATACAGTTTATCTCAAAAAATTAGGAGGGTGTATATCCCATATAGAACTGAATATTTCTTCAGCTCTCAGAAACAAGGCTTGTTTCTGCTAAAGGGAAGAAATGTTCAATTCTACATGGGATATACTCCCTCCTAATTTTTTGAGGCTAATGATCAGCCAGTTTTTCAAATTTGGAAATTTGAGGTTAAAAAGAAAATCTAAATGAAGCCTAGTTTGTCAAGTTAGAAAACATAGTTCCTGTTCAACTTAAATAGTATAAAAATTCTGACTAGAAAACTAATAAAAAATAATGTAACAAATACTTGCTTAAATATGGGCAAACTATTTTAACCTATACTTCAGAAAAGAATATATGCAAATAGCCAATAAGCACAAGAACAGATGTTTAAAAGCACTGATCAGCAAGTAAATATGAATTAAAACCACAATGAGATACCACTATGCACTTACTAGAAATGACTAAAATGAAAAAGACTGACAATACCAGTGCTGATAAGGATCTGGAACTCTCATACATTGTTGATAGGAATGTAAAATGGTATAACCACTTGAAAAACAGTTTGGCAATTTCTTAAGAAGTTAAACATACATTTACCATATGAATGCAGTTAGTCTATTTCTAGGTATTTACTTAAAGGAAAAGGAGATACAGTCATGCACTGCATAACAATGTTTTGGTCAACAATGGACTAAATGAATATATGATGGTGGTCCCATAAAATTATAGTGGAGCTGAAAAATTCACAATAATGTGAATAATGCACAATGCATTATTCATGTGTTTGTAGTGACACTGGTATAAACAAATCTACTATACTGCCATATAAAAGTATAGCATATACTATGTACAGTACGTAAGATTTGATAACTATATTACTAGTTTATGATTTATTTACTATACTATATTTTAAATTGTTATTTTAGAGTATATTCTTTCTCCTTATTGAAAAAAAGTTAACTGTAAAACAGCCTCAGGTAGGTCCTTCAGAGGGTATTCCAGAAGATGGCACCATAGGAGATGACAGCTCCATGCATGTTACTGCCCCTGAAGACCCTCCAGTGGCACAAGATGTGGAGGTAGAAGACAGTGATGATGATCCTGACCCCTGTGTAGGCTTAGGCCAATGTGTGTGTTTGTGTCTTAGCTTTTCATAAAAAAGTTTACCAAGTGAAAAAAATATATATAGGGCCAGGTGTGGTGGTCCATGCCTGTAATCCCAGAACTTTGGGAGGCCAAGTGGGTGGATCACTTGAAGTCAGGAGTTCGAGACCAGCCTGGTCAATATTGTGAAACCCCGACTCTACTAAAAATACAAAAATTAGCTGGGCATGGTGGCACATGCCTGTAATTCCAGCTCCTGGGGAGGCTGAGGCTGGAGAATCGCCTGAATCTAGGAGGCAGAGGTTGCAGTGAGCTGAGATCGTGCCTCTGCACTCCAGCCTGGGCAACAGCATGAGACTCCATCTCAAAAAAATAAAAAAATTAAAAATTTGAGAATAGGAAAAGGCTAGGATAAAGATATAAAGAAATAAAATATTTTTGTGCAGCTGGACAATGTGTTTTAACCTAAGTGTGATTACAAAAGAGTCAAAAAGTTAAAAAAAATTAAAAGTTTATAAAGTGAAAAAATTACAGTAAGCTAGGGTTAATTTATTACTAAAACAAGAAAAATATTTAAAAAATAAATTTAGTGGGCTGGGTATGGTGACTCACGCCTGTAATCCCAGCACTTTGGGAGGCTGAAGTAGGCAGATCACCTCAGGTTAGGAGTTTGAGACCAGCCTGGCCAACATGGTGAAACCCCATCTCTAGTAATAATACAAAAATTAGCTGGGTGTGGTCTGGGCACCTGTAATCCCAGCTACTTGGGAGGCTGAGGCAGGAGAATTGCTTGAACCTGGGAGGCAGAGGGTGCAGTGAGCCGAGATCGCGCCACTGCACTGTAGCCTGGGTGACAGAGCGAGACTTTGTCTCTAAATAAATAAATAAATAAATAAATATTTAGTGTAGCCTAAGTGTACAGTATTTATAGTCTACAGCAGTGTACAGTAGTATCTTACGCCTTCCCATTAACTCACCACTCACTGACTCAGAACAACTTGCAGTCCTGCAAGCTCCTTCATTCATGGTAAATGCCCCATATCGGTGTACTATTTTTTTTAATCTTTCATATCATATTTTTACTGTTTCTTTTTGTTTAGATAGGTTTAGATACACAAACACTTACTGTTGTGCTACAACTGCCTACAGTACTCAGTATAGTAACATGCTGTACAGATTTGTAGCGTAGGAGCAACAGGCTATATCATATAGCCTAGGTGTATAGTAAGTTATACCATCACTCTATGATGTTTGCACAATGAGAAAATCATGACACATTTCTCAGAATGTATCCTGGTCGTTAAGTGACACATGACTGTGTGCCTATACAAAGACCTGCACATGAATGTTCATATAGTTTTATTTGTGATAGCCCCTGAAAGAAAAGAAACTCAAATGTCAATCAACAGGGGAATGGATTAAATCAAACAGTGGTATAACGATACAATGAAATACTATCAGTCATAAAAAGGAATAAACTATATTGATACACATGACGTGAGTGAATCTCAAAATAATGAAAATAATTATAATTCTTTTTTACTATTCAAAACAGTGACACACTAGGCATAGTGGCTCATGCCTGTAATCCCAGCACTTTGGGAGGCTGAAGTGGCAGAATTGCTTGAGTCCAGAAGTTCAAGACCAACCTGGCCAACACAGGGAGAACCCATTTCTAAAAATAAATAAATTAAATAAATAAATAAATAAATAAATAAAAAGTAATAGAAGGCTGACAAAAGAGTACATACGATATGATTCCATTTATATAAAACTCTAGAAAATGGAAACTCTAACAGTGGTTGCTTGGGGAGAGGTGGGAAGAAAAGATTCTAAAGGGGCGTTTTTTGGGGGATGATGGATATGTCCATTACCTTGATTGTGGTGATCATTTCATGGCTATATACATGTGCCAAAACCTACCAAATTGTATACCTTAAATACATACAGTTTACTGTATGCTAACTATGCCTCAATAATGCTGTTTTTAAAAAGTCACTAATGGCCAGGCGCAGTGGCTCAGGCCTGTAATCCCAGCACTTTGGGAGGCTGACGCAGGCAGATCACCTGAGGTCAGGAGTTCGAGACCAGCCTGGCCAACATGGTGAAACCCCCATCTCTACTAAAAATACAAAAAATTAGCTGGGTGTGGTGGCACATGACTATAGTCCCGGCTACTCAGGAGCCTGAGGCAAGAGAATTGCTTGAACCCGGGAGGTGGAGGTTGCAGTGAGCCGAGATCGTGCCATTGTACTCCAGCCTGGGTGACAGAGACAGACTCTCTCAAAAAAAAAAAAAGTCACTAATGAGATTTAAAAGATGTTGATAATTGTGGAAACTGGATGATGGATACATGAGGGTTCATTATACAATTTTCTCTATTTTTGAGTATATTTGAAAATTTTTGGTAATAAAAAGATTTTACTTTACATCTACTAGGAGGGCTATAGTCAAAAAAAGATAATAGAAAGTGTTAGCAAGAATGTGGAAAAATTGGAAACTTCATTCATTGTTTGTGGAAATGTAAAATGGTGCACCTACTTTGGAAAATAACTTAGCAGCAGTTTCATCAATTCCACTTAGCAATTCCACCCATATACAGCCAAAAGAATGAAAACCTATGTCTATGCAAGAAGTTGTACACAAATGTTCACAACAGCACTATTCATCACAACTAAAAAGTAGAAATAATCAACCCAATGCCCATCAACCGATAAATGGATAAACAAAATGTGGTATATTCATATAATATTTTTTAGCAGTAAAAAGGAATGAAGTACTGATATATGGTACAACACGAATGAAGCTTGAAGACATTATGCTATGTGAAAGAAGCCAGTTCCAAAGGACCACAGATGGCACAGAGATGAACAAAGAGGTGAATGGAACCTTACTTACCCTTATCAGGCTGAGAATTTGGTGGAGAAATCTGATCATATTCACTCAGTTTTTCAGCATGAACTTTCAAAGAGTGAGACTATACAATAACTGGTGAGCTAAAAACCATGATTCAGAAACTAAAAATCAATTTTTGTCCAATTCTCCACTCTCATTCATCTGAAACCAAACACAATCTTGTTACAAAGATTAAATAATTCAAAGTTTATAATTACATCAACATAGACCAATCATCTGAAAATTCACAAAATTTATCTTCATTTTATTAATTTGCTTCTTATAAATCTGAAAATAAAGCCTAACTTTTAAAAATGTTTAAACATACTTTATTTTTATAACAATATTTTTATATAGTTTTATTTTTAATTGACAAGTAATAATTGTATATATTTATATATATGATAGTTCAGTACCTATATATAATGTGGAATAATCAAATTTGGTGAATTAGCATAGCCATTACTTCAAATGTTTATCATTTCTTTGCAATGTGAACACTTAATCTCTTACAGCTACTTTTAAAAATATTAAAATAATAAATACATTTTGAATATACATGAACTATAGTCACCTTCTTGTGCAACAGAACACCAGAACTTATTCTCGTATCTAACTGTAACTTTGTACCCCTTGACAAATGTCTTTCCTTTCTCTGTCCTCTCCCTCACCCTACCACCCAGCCTCTGGTAACCACCATTCTACTCTCTACTTCCCTAAGTTTTTAGATTCCACGTACAAGTGAGATCATACGGTATTTGTCTCTCTGTGCTTGTAAAGCCCTAATTTTTTGAGCATTTTTTTATACCCTGGAAAAATAAATAACATTTGTTTATTTAAGAAGAAATTACTCCAAATTTATTCTACCCTAGGTATATACCCCAAAGAACTATAAATTGAAAAATAGCACTTAAGAGTTTTAATATATTTGGTCTGAACTAAAAGTTTACGAATAGAGTTTCGCTTACTTTCAAATCAAAGTATGAGCTTCCGTAGATAATCCTATGATTAGAATTATTTCTAACATAAAGTTTTATGTTTCTGTTTGTGACAGAGACTACCAGTTGTCTCTCAATATATTTTTTACTTCTTCCTTAGTAACAAACCTTAGGAAATGTGTCTAGCTAAAAGACTACATGTTCTGGCCATTGTTAAAGCAACATGTAGTCATGTGAATAAATTCTGGTCAATAAGAAGAAAGCTGAAGTGCTGTGTAGGATTCTAGGAGGGATCCTCCCTCCTGCTGCTGAAATGAGGATGCCATGGTTAGAAATGAAACAGTCATCAAAGAACGTGAGGAAATAAGTCAGGGCCTTAGAATAAAAAGACAGAAAATGTCTAGGTCCTCTCTGATGATCATGGAACTATCCTAACAGCCTTGTACTGCCTAACTCCACACTTTTAAATGAGGCAAGGAGTAAACTGTTATGGGTTCAAGCCATAACAGAAAATAATCTCTGAATATATTTAAAGCCAACCATGTAAGAGTAACTAAAATGTAAATGTACGGAAAAGGACACTAACATTTTCAGAACACAATTATGAATGATGTGTATTTTCTGTATTTTTCTACATTGAATATTACTTTATAATCCTTTGAAAGTTATTTTTAAAATTTCAATGAAACACAAGTTATCACAGAGCCCTTTGACTATTTCTTAGACCTCTGGGCTCTAAAGACTGAGCCTAAAATATACTAGACGAGAATATAGTAGATTAAGAATTAGGGCAAGACAGAGATTGCCACTTCCATTTTTCAGGTTGAAGAAACATACTTAGAGAGGTCAAAGTTATTTGCTCAGCAATTAATGGTGGAGTCAAGGTTTGAATCCAAGTTCTCCCAATCCAAGGCTAAGACATGACTGTAATTATGGTACTTTAATCTCAACCACCACATATGAAATAAAATGTAGTTTCTGACATGATTATCAACGGGGAAAACTAGATGAGTTCTCTAAAAAAGCACAGCAGGCCTATGTTTCATTTCAGTAAATGTATCTACTACTTTTGGTATCCCAGATACCACAGATTAAAGAGATCTAGGAAAAATAAATAACATTTGTTTATTTAAGAAAGAAGAAAGAAAGAAAGAAAGAAAGAAAGAAAGAAAGAAAGAAAGAAAGAAAGAGAAAGAAAGAAAGAAAGAAAAAGAGCTTCAGAGTTAGAAATGAGCTCCAGAGTAGCTCATCCAAGTCTCAGAGTGTGAGAAGAGTAGAATGGGAAAAGACTATTGTAATGTAGTATACAAAAGACTATTCTTTCTCCAGGATACTATTATACAGCAAAGATGATACAAGTGAGTAGCTATACCATATAAAAGGAAAGAACACTGGACAGGGAATCAGGTCTCATTTATTGGCTTAGTCATGCCCATGACTAGCTAAAAACAATCACCACTCCTCCTGATCTCAGTTTCTTCTTCTATAAACTAAGGAAGTACGATCATTAGACATTTTACCTTCCAATGCTAGCATTCTAAAATCCTGTGCCTTGAAAACAAGGTAAAGTCAAGGGTAAGACTGCTGCATATTGTGTTGTAACCTTTGATTACTGTAAAGGAAGAATCTGGGGATCTACAATATCTCTTGACATATTAATATTTTCCTGCTCAAGCTTCATAATATCTTCCTTATATTTACCACAAGAACTGATACAGTGGCTTTCTGCATAAGGTAGAAGACAGAATGGAGAGAAGAAAAGAAAATGAGCTTCAGAGTTAGAAAGATCTGAGTTTAAATCCTAATTCCCCAAATATAAGTCAGGAAGTTATTTCCCTTCTCTGAGTCAGTCATCAAAAGGACAATACTTTCCTTGTATGGATTAAATAAGATGACATATATGAAGTATACCCACTACATTTAAAAAGTGACATTAGGACATATTCCTTCTATTTTCAACCTACCTCATAATGCAAAATCCTTTGTTATTTGAACTGTAACACTACTCCACAGACATCTTTTATAAAAGGTATCTGTAAAGGTTCAGTCTTTGTTCATTCAGTGTGGTATCTATCAATAAAAGAGAGGTAAGACAGAAGATTATATTAAATCGTTAAAGTAATATTTTTAATTTTCAACTACTATATTTCATATACCATCTCAAATCTTAATTTTCTGAGTGCTTGCAAAGCTACAGTAATAAATTTTTGCTCATTACGATAAAAATTTTAATATGAATATTTTGTAAGACTCTAATATTTAATATGCTAACATATTTTTTAGTCTACAAAATACCATTCTGAAGGAAAAGTTACTGGGGCACCAGTATTGAAAGTCTGGGCTAAGAAATCCAGTCTTGGCATTTTATGTTTTAAAGCTAACAATCTCAAGAAATGCAGTCAATTTTAAGATAGCTAATGATTCCAGATACATCACCAATGTCATCTGAGAATCACATGGGGGAACCACAAACCATCTTTTTTTTTTTTTTTTTGAAACAGGGTCTGGCTCTGTCACCCAGGCCAGAGCGTGATTCTCCTATCTCAGCTTCCTGAGTAGCTGGGAGTACAGGTGCATGCCACTGTCTCTGGCTAATTCTTTTTATTTTTTGTAGAGATGGGGTTTCACCATGTTGCCCAGGCTGGTCTCCAACTCCTGAGCTCCGGTGATCCAACCCACCTTGGCCTCCCAAAGTTCTGGGATTACGGGCATGAGCCACTGAGCCCGGCCAACAAACTATCTTAACCTTGGCCTCCCAAAGTTCTGGGATTACAGGCATGAGCCACTGAGCCCGGCCAACAAACTATCTTAACCTGTGGTAGACAACCTTCTTCCACGGCTAGTACAAACACAACCACACTAATTTCACTAAATAGAGCTCAGACAAGCCCTTCAAAGCTACAGTCATATTCACATATTAGCTTCTACAACTTTTGCTAAAAGTGTTTCTCACTTAATAAATAATCTACGCCAAATTACTACATTTACACTTGGGGTCTGTACTTCAATCTAAAGTTCCTAACAGCTAACATTTATTTTATAGAAGTTTACCAGTTTATACATAGGGTGCCAATCACGTAACATCAAAATTGGACTTTCTACCTGGTAGTTTAAATGGATGAGTTAGAATCATATGTAATGTCATGGAGAAATGCCCATGATGTATTAATGGGAAAAACAATGTATAGAACTCTATCAATCAATTGTTCAATCATAAAATCCAATTTTAGTATAAACAACCCAACATATACAACCCCAACTTAAATATATACGTGTCTATTTACTATAAGGAAGGAATAATGCAATTGGCCTCCAATCCATTCACTTCCTTTCCTGGAGAAGAGGGAAAAAGAGAAGGATGGTTGACAACCGGACCTCAAGTAAAAAGCCTAATGATATTTGCTTGGAGGAAGAGATCTTACCACTAAAATGCTCTTAGCAAGATGTCCCTGGCTAAAGATTACCTGCAGTAAATAAACCCAGACTCTATGAGGCATCTCTCTCTGAAGAATGCCACATAAGGTACACAACTCTCTAGGGTATAACATGGAGATGAGTCACAATTTAAACACCCCACTGTGTGAGGTGATCTTGTGAATCTTACTTAGAAACCTTACCTATTTATTCTGGGCCAGAGATACAAGTCCAAAGTGGGAAAACATGGTGTACTGGTCTGTTCTTACATGTTACAAAGATATACCAAAGACTGGGTAATTTATAAAGGAAAGAGATTTAATTGACTCACAGTTTTGCATGGCTGGGGAGGCCTTAGGAAACTTACAGTCATGGTGGAAGGTGAAAGGGAAGCAAGCCACTTCCTTTCAAGGTGATAGGAAGGAGAAGTGCTGAGTGAAGCGAGAAAAGCCCCTTATAAAACCATCAGATCTCGGGAGAACTCACTATCATGATAACAACATGGGGGAAACTGCCCCCAATTCAATTACCTCCACCTGGTCTCTTCTTGACATGTGGGGATTATGGGGATTACAATTCAGTATGAGATTTGGGTGGGGACACAAAGCCTAACCACATCACATGGTCTGAGGAGCCACCTTTCATGTATTAGACACTATGCTTCGGTTGAGTCTTTTGACTGCCTGTATCCTTGAAATAATTAGTAAACCGGATGAGTCTGATTTGACAGTCTGATCTTGTGTGTTAACTCAGTATCCACAGAAAAAAATCTGAAAAGATATATGCTAAATTTAATGGGGTTTGGGAAATGCGAAATTGGGTCAGAAAATGAGTAGGGGCAAACATTTAACATATTGCTCTTTGTACATATCTATATTAATTTGTGCAAAAAACATATGTGACTCTCTACTTCTAAAAACTCCATAAATATTTAAGTTATACTGGGTATCTTCAAACTAATCTTAATATTAGTGCCAATGTATGGATTAAAAAGATTTGCTTAAAAATATTATGTGCTCAAGATAATTATAAATCAGAAACATTTTAGAAAGGACTTGAAGAGTATTAAAAATGTATCTCAGGCTGGGTGTCATGGCTCATGCCTGTAATCCCAGCACTTTGGGAGGCAGAGGCGGGCAGATCACTTGAGCCTAGGAGTTTGAGACCAGCCTGGCCAACATGGCAAAACCCTGTCTCTACTAAAAATACAAAAAATTAGCTGGGCGTGTTGGCACATGCCTGTAATCCGAGCTATTTGGGAGGCTGAAGTATGAGAATCTCTTGAACCCAGGAGGTGGAAGTTGCAGTGAGCCAAGATTGCGCCACTGCGTTCCAGTCTGGGCGACAAAGTGAGACTGCCTCAAAAAAAAAAAAAAAAAAAAAAATTCTGTTATATATAATATCTAAATTATTTCTTAGTTGTTTTAAAATAAAGGACTTACTTACATTTGACTCTAAGGTCAACAAGGTAAACAGGTTAATACAAAGGTTTTCAGAACTTCCTTTGATTCAGAATTAATGTACAAAAACTGACATGGTGATGTGATGGTGACTTTTCCATTAAAAAATCTTGGTTTGGCGTAGTGCTTCGTACCTGTAGTACCAACACTTTGGGAGGCTGAGTTGGGAGGATTGCTTGAGGCCAGGAGTTTGAGACCAGCCTAGGCAACACATTGAGACCTCCAGCTCTACAAAAATAAATCTTTAATAAGAACAGGTAAATACTGTCTTTCGGTGATGACCAAATCAGTATACATGGAAAGTTTACTGAGTAGTTATTTAGAAGCGCAAGATATCTGAAAATAGAACAATAATTTCCTTCCTGGTTCAACCCTTAATACCAACCAGGCATTTCTAAAAGGCAATGTTGTAAGCTGAGGTAAGAAACTTGGGGTTACCTTTAACTCCTTTGCCAACTATGCTCTCATTTTTTATCTGTTAAATAGCAAAATATTCTGAAGCTCAAAATCTCAGCCATTTTTCTCCTGAGTCATGTCTGTTCTAGCTTTATAATATTTTCAAAGCTGTTCTTTCATTTTTCAATTCCTATAACATTATTTAGTTCAAGTTCTCCATGCTTTTGGACTTTACTAAACTTTATCACTATTTATTGAGTTTGTCTTCAAGGTACTCTGGTGAGTACTGTGGGAAAGCACAGGAAAAAAGAGATGAACCTTACTTATCGAATGCCTACTGTACGCCAAATAATAGATTATTCAGTTTTTTACTTCTGCAAGAATTTCTCATAAAGCTCTGGATATTGGGATTTAAAGGAATTAAAATATGTTGCCACATGTGCTATTTCATAAAGGCAGATATTAAACCTTGGTTTATCTCATACCCTTTCCCTTACATACACATAGCTGTTCCACACATTGGGAGTAAGTGAACAAGACAATTGTTAATATTGAGGACTTCATAATTTTGTAAAAACTGATAGGCAAAGAACTATGATGCAAGACAAAAATGTGTAAAGTGCTGTAAGACATAAGAAGGTATAATGTGTTCTTGGTGAGGGGTTTGTGGAGAAGAATGGATTTTGAATGAACCCTTAAAGAGATGGGTAAAATTTAGAAAAAAAAAAAACAAGTAAAGAAAGGGTATTCTGGAGGACAGAAGAGCATTAGAAAAGGCACTTCTGCTTTAGCTAAAACAAGACATGCATAAAGGTAGTGAAAGACAGTGCTAAAGGTGGAATGACGCTAAATCATAATATGCCTTATTTGGACATTTGGATTTAATTCTGCAGTCAATAGGGGAAGAAAAAGAGACTCAACATGGGGATATTGTTAGGAAGCTGTTGCAGGCAAGAGATTATTGGGCTGCACCAAAAGAGTAGCAGAGCTAACAGAAAGGAAGGGAAGAATATGAGAGATATTCTAAAGCTGGAATTAAAGGAATTTGTGATAGCTGGGAAGAGCAGAGAGAAGAAAGAGAGTGGGGGCAGAGACAATTCTAGGTAAGGCCTTGATCCTGGGTAAAGTTATCTTTGACAGAGAAAGTAAGGAAGAGGAAAAAGAGTTGTTACTGTTGTTATCCCCCAGAAGGAGGGAAGTAGGGAGTGGAACAAATAAGCATTAAGCATTCAAAAAGCAGTGAATTTGATTTTGGAACAAACCCAGATTCTATCAAATGTCTAGTATCTTTCACATCTCTCCTTTCCTGTTGCATTCTTCTATGTGTTTAATTCCTCTATGTGAAGTTGGGTTTAAACAACTTGCAGATGTTTTATGTACCCTGAAATTCCTTACAAATTAAAATGGTTGGGCCCCTGAACTAATTGTGTACGTACCAAACTTCAGTACACGTGATGGGTAACAGGAACCACTAGAGGAAAGAAAGGTTGGTAGTGAACTCTAGGCATTTGTAGAAATCTTTCCTCAGAAAATTTTGACATCACCTCTCTTTCACTTGCATAGTGATTACTATATATTTACTCATTACAAAGGTTGCAGCATTATATAGTTTGAAGAACACAGACGGTGATTGTTGTGGAATAAAGTGAAATTATCTCTTCCTCTAACCTGGACATTGTTTTCATCCTTACCATTTTATTTTAGCATTAGTTATTTTTTAAATAGTCATCATATTACTGGTTTCTAATGACCTTTACAATTGTTAAAATCTTGGAGGTAGCATCTCTCTCCCCCGATATTGGCTATCTTCTCCCATGTGATAGGAATGCTGACTGAATTATTTTTCTAAATGCAGGAATTAATACTTCATCTTGTTATGGGTTTAGACCATTATTCCTTTTTTTTTTTTCCAGACGGAGTCTCACTCTGTCTCCCAGGCTGGAGTGCAGTGGCGCAATCTTGGCTCCCTGCAAGCTCTGCTTCGCAGGATCACGCCATTCTCCTGCCTCAGCCTCCTGAGTAGCTAGGACTACAGGCGCCCGCCACCACGCCCGGCTAATTTTTTGTATTTTTAGTAGAGATGGGGTTTCACTGTGTTAGCCAGGATGGTCTCGATCTCCTGACCTTGTGATCCACCTGCCTTGGCATCTCAAAGTGCTGGGATTACAGGCGTGAGCCACCGCGCCCAACCTAGACCACTATTCCTAAATGAAGTTTCTTTCTTTTCCTTTGTTTATTTTCTTTCTCTCCCCACCCCTGCCCCGCTTCTCCTTCTTTCTTTAAAAAGTCAGAGTCCCCCAGGCTGGAGTGCAGAGGCATGAGCATAGCTCACTGCAGCCTTAACTCCGGGGCTCAAGTGATCCTCTCGCCTCAGCCACCAGAATAGCTAGGACTATAGGCATGTGCTAGCATGCCCAGCTAATTTTAAATAATATTTTGTAGAAACGGGAATCTCATTATGTTGCCCAGGCTGGTCTTGATCGCCTGGCCTCAAGCGATCCTCCTCCGTTGGTCCGTTGGTCTCCCCAAGTGCTGAGATTACAGTTGTGAGCCACTGCAGCCACCTGAGAATTTTTAAAAATTCAAATGATCTTAATCTTGGTATTTGCTATGGCTCCCACACATACTTTTTATATGCATTCAGTCTATGACTTCATTCACATTACTGGTGAAAACTTTAAGCAGGACAAGGGCAAGATAATACCTATGGCATGCTACAAAGAATCTACTCTCTTCCTGCATCTAGGATGTATCTATTTATTAGCAATCTGTGGGTTTAATTAGAAAGATATTAAGAATTTGATATCATCTGAGTTTATTTCAAAATCAAATTTAGCATCTTTTTGAACACTATACTTCTCCACTCTACTCGCTACTACTCTCCTTCTTATGGGTCTGATCTATTTGTACCACACTGAAGTCTTATTTTTCCATTTTGTTGATATTTGAAAGATAAAGGAAATGCCCTTCTAAAATTGTAACCATCCTTTCTACAGCAATGGTTCTCAATCTCAATTATTTTGACCAAAACAATCTATAGGCAGATAGGAGTAAACTCTTGTAGTCAGGAGGTCTAGGGATTACAGCTTAAAGAGATCAACCACACACACAGCAGAAGTATTTCAAGTTTCATGGTTTACTTTAACAACTCATGAACTTCTTGAACTCTAGTCTTAAAACTTCCATTTGATATAAAAAGTCATTATTTAATCTCTGAATAAATTATGCCAATTAAACTTCAAGTATCTTCCTGGCACAATCTTGTATCTCAGAAACCTCAGGGAATCTCATTATGCTCACTAAAGAAATATGGTCCTGCAACGTTCTTTTGATTTACCAGTAATCTTTCATGAAAGAAACGAGGCATGGCATGACTTGTTTTCAATAAATCCATACTGCCTTTTAATGTTTATTTCAAAGTATCACATTCACAAGCCACCTATTAATAATCTGTTCTGTAACACTTTTACAGCATTGCCCTTATGATGTATCAGGTACTGTTCTAAGCACTTATACATAGTAACTTTTTTTTTTTTTTGAGACGAAGTTTCCCTCTTGTTGCCTAGGCTGGAGTGCAATGGTGCCATCTTGGCTCACTGCAACCTCCGCCTCCTGGGTTCAAGCGATTCTCCTGCCTCAGCCTCCCAAATAGCTGGGATTACAGGCATGTGCCAGCACGCCCAGATAATTTTGTTTTTTTGTATTTAAGTAGAGATGGGGCTTCTCCATGTTGGTCAGGCTGCTCTCGAACTCCCGACCTCAGGTGATCGACCTGCCTCAGTCTCCCAAAGTACTGGGATTACAGGCGTGAGCCACCATGCCTGGCCTCACGGCAACTAATTTTATCCTCGTAAGAACTCTATGGGCTCAGTACAATTACTTTCTATATTTTATAGAAGAGGAAACTGAGGCACAGAAAGCTTAAGAAACATATCCATGGTTGCAGTTAGTAAATGACAAGGCAGTCTGGTTCCATAATCTGTTACTGACTGCTGTGGCATGCTGCCTTTCTAACTGATGTAAAACTTTTCAGTCTACATTCTGGAATCCATTTCTTCTTAAAAAGCTGAAACATTTTCTGATCTCCAGGTTTTACATATCTCTCCATTAAAAAAATGAAAACCGGCTGGGCACACTGGCTAATGCCTGCAGTCTCAGCACTTTAGAGGACAACGTTGGGGGGATCACTTGAGTCCAGGAGTTTGAGACCAGCCTGGGCAATGTATCAAGACCCTGTCTCCACAAAAGAAAACAAAACAAAAAATAAAATAAAATCAAGTCACAGAGTATAGGATATTCTCAACTAACATATCAGACAAGGGACTTACATCTGGAAGATATAAAGACTTTTTATGACTCAATTATAAGACAAACTCAATTTAAAAAGGGCAAAAGGTCTGAACAGATACTTCAGAAAAGAATATATACTAATGACTAAGTAAATATGAATTAAACCACAATGAAGGGTCTGCTTTTAACTTGGACTAACATAACTTCTTCATGCAATAAACTGAAAAGAGCCATGCTGTCTAGTTAAAAAAAAAAAGAAAAAAGAAAAAAAATGATACCCCACCACACTCTCACTAGAACAATTAAAATTAAAGGACTAAGAATACCAAGTGTTGCTAAAGATGTTAAATAACTAGAACTTCCATACATTGCTGGCTAAAATGTAAAATGGTACAACCATTTTACAAAGGAGTTTGATACTTTTTTTTTTTTTTTTGAGATGGAGTAGCACTCTTGCTCATGCTAGAGTGCAGTGGCATGATCATAGCTCACTGCAGCCTTGGCCTCCTGTGCTCAAGTGATCCTTCCATCTCAACCTCCTGAGTAGCTGGACTATGGGTTCATGGCATCATGACTGGATAATTTTTTTTTTTTTTTGTAGAGATGAGGTTTTGTCACGTTGCCCAGGCTGGTCTTTAACTCCTGGGCTCAAGCAATCTGGCCATCTTGGCCTCCCAAAGTGCTGGGTTTACAGGTGTGAGCCACCGTAAAAAATTATCAGCCACCTGGCTTAATTTTTTATAAAGTTAAATACATAGCTACCATATGACCTAGCCATTCTGCTCCTGTGTATCTGACATGAAAACATATCCATGCAGATTTGTATATGAATGTTCACAGCAGCTTTATTTGTAACAGCCAAAACCTGAAGCAACTCTAATGTCCATCCACAGCTGAACAGATAAGCAAAATACAATTATTCAGACATAAAAAGGAACAAAACAGCAACACATACAACATGGATGAATCTCAAAACCATCATGCTGAGTGAAAGACAGACATGAAAGAGTATCTACTATATGATTCTATTTATAAAATGTTCTAGAAATGCAAACTAATCTCTAGTAATAGCAGCAGATCAATGGTTGCCCAGGGATAGAGGTAGAGGGTGGAATGGATTGTAAAGGGGCATAAGTACTTTTGAAGTTGATGGAAATGTTTGGCATTTTGCTTATGATAGTGGTTTCATGGGAGCATACACTTGTCACAAATTCATTGAATTGTACTTTTTTTTTTTTTTTTGAGACACTCTCACTCTGTCCCTCAGGCTGGAGTATAGTGGTGCAATCTTGGCTCACTGCAACCTCCGCCTCCTGGATTCAATTTTTGTGCCTAAGCCTCCCAAGTAGCTGGGATTACAGGCATGAACCACATACCTGACTAATTTTTGTATTTTTAGTAGAGAGAGGGTTTCACCATGTTGGCCAGGCTGTCTCAAACTCCTGACTTCAGGTGACCCACCCACCTCGGCTTCCCAAAGTGCCAGGATTACAGGTGTGAGCCATCGTGCCCGGCCTGAATTGTACACTTTATATATGTGGAGTTTATTATAAGTAAAATATACCTCAATAAAATAACTAAAGGAGTTTACACTTTTTTTTGAATAAGAAATAATTATACATTAAAATGATTTTGAAATGTTGGCTTTGTTTCCAGAAAGATCATCCACCCGACAAAGGCTACGTCACCTCAGGCATTACTAAGAACTAATGCCTGTCATACTGTTACTTAGCTCCATTGCTCCTTTGAGTCAAATAGATATAGGAACACTGGAGTCAGTTCTGCCACTTACGAAGTTATGTAACCCTGGTCAAGCTTCTCAACCTCTCTGCCTTAGGTTCCTCACCTCTAAAATAGGGATATAACATATACCTCAAAAAGCTGTTGTGGTCCTTACAGAAATTAATACATGCAAAGCACTTAGAAGAGTGCAGGGAACAAGGTAAGTGTGGTATGGATGAAGTATTTGTATTATTGTTCAGGATTTTGTCTATTTAAGTGACATAGTGAGATGTTCTCCCAATAAATTAATCTAGTAACTACAGAAAGACAAATAAGGTTATCCATAAACAGCGCAGAAGTATCTGAAAGAAGTACCTAATTCTTTGTATTTCAAGTTAATTGATGTTTTAGAGGGACTGTGTTTATGGAAGTTGAAGGATGGACATGATCCTTATTCTAATTGCTCTGATTTTGAACCAACTTTTTGTTTGTTTTTTTGACACATGGTCTCATTCTGTCACCCAGGTTGGAGTGCAGTGGTACAATCTCGACTCACAGCAGCCTCAACCTCCCAGGCTCAATTGATCCTCCTGCCTCAGCCTCCCCAGTAGCTGGGACTACAGGTATCTGCCACCACGCCCAACTTATTTTGTATTTTTTTGGCAGACATGAGGTCTTGCTTTATTGCCCAGGTTGGTCTCGAACCTCTGGGCTGAAGGAATCCACCTGCCTCAGCCTCCCAAAGCAGTGGGACTATGGGTGTGAGCCACCATGCCCAGCCAGGTCTTTATTTCAGTAAAAATATGTAAAACCACTGTGAAAGTTAAAGTAACAAAAACTGCACATCAACTACTGTATTAAATATGAAACACATAATATGAATTACTCATAATTCAAAACTGTCTAAAAAGAGCTTCATATCTTAAATACAAGGAACTGTTCTACTTTTCTTAATTTGATTTACCAATCTGTTTCATTCTACCTACCTTTGAGAAACAGCAAAACCTGAATTTAACTTTTTAAACATCTTTCTCACAAAACGCAACTTGATGCTGAATTATTTATTTATTTATTTAAAGAGACAAGGCCTTGCTATTTTGCCTAGGCTGGTCTCAAACTCCTGGGCTCAAGCGATCCTTCTGCCTCGGCCTCCCAAGTGCTGGGATTACAGGCATGAGCCACTGCGCCCTGCCTAATTTAACTCTTGCACCACATGAAATGTTTTTCAGACATCTCATGTTTGACGAATAAATCAATTGAATTTGAACAAAAAATGTAATAAAAATTTCCATGCCTCACAGCATGACCTGCTGTGATATGGCATTTAATCATAACAGCTTAATAGGTTTGTGTTTTTTTGAGACAGGGTCTCACTGTCTCCCAGGCTAGAGTGTGGTGTCATGATCTCGGCTCACTGCAGCCTCTGCCTCCCAGGCTCAAGTGATCGTCCTACTTCAGCCTCCCGGGTAGCTGGGACAACAGGCACACACCACCATGCCTGGCTAATTGTATTTTTAGTACAGCCGGGGTTTTACCATGTTGCCTAGGCTGGTATCAAACTCATAAGCTCAAGTAATCTGCCGCCTTGGCCTCCCAAAGTGCTGGGATTACAGGTGTGAGCCACCATGTCTGGCCAGCATAATAGATTTTTAAATGGTTATTAAATATCTTTAATCTTTGAGGAAAAAATTTTATGAGCAAAATTAGGATGTTAATTTGGTTATATTTTAGGTGTCAGTAGCTTACTTCTTCTTCCCCTCTAATAAATACACCGTGGCTCCATACTTTTCAATCTAACTCACTAACATATATTAGGAGACATTTTATATCTTTCCATTATTTGCACCTTCTTTCTGTCAGCAATGTTATTTTCAGCGTATTTTTTTATTTTTATTTTTTTTTGAGATGGAGTTTCATTCTTGTTACCCAGGCTGGGGTGCAGTGGCAGGATCTCAGCTCACTGCAACCTCTACCTCCTGCGTTCAAGTAATTCTCTTGCCTCAGCCTCCCGAGTAGCTGGGATTACAGGCGTGCACTACCATGGCTGGCTAATTTTGTATTTTTAGTAGAGACAGGGTTTCACCATGATGGTCAGGCTAGTCTTGAACTCTTGACCTCAAGTGGTCCACCTGCCTTGGCCTCCCAAAGTGCTGGGATTACAGGTGTATTGGGCCCGGCCTCAATGTATTTTATTAAAGTTATCTAAAAGTATCTTATGTTTTATGACAAGGTCTATGAATGCAGTTTTGTTTTTTGATATAACAGTAAATAGTATTTTTTAAAAATCTGTTTCTAATAGCTTTTTGCTAGCATTTAGAAATACTATTGATTATATATACGGAACTTGTATTTTACTCTCCTGCTGAACTCACTATTCTCATTGCCTTTTCCTAGATTCTATGGGGCTTAGTCAATATTTTCACTTATTGACACCTAATAAAGGCAGCAAGTCTGAAACTAACAAATAATCATTGATGTTTCTCCAGGCACACTCTCTCATCATTCTTCCCAGCTGCCAACTTCAGATTTACATTAACATAATGTGCTCTGGTGTGCCTGTAACAAACATGTCATGTGCAGAGCACATATTTATGCAAAACAATGTACTACTCCTGGTATCTTAGGAGTCTGACTAATCCATATTTAAAACTGCATTTTCTCCAATTGCTCTTTATTTTTCTCCCTAACTTCATTAATAAATGTTACTATTGAACCCTTTAAAAGGGCTGGCCTAATTCATCTGTATACCCTTAGTACCAAGTATAATATCTGGCACATAACAGGAGCTTAAAAATGTTTTCTGAATAAACTTAAGGGTTATTAGCTAGATTTTCTTTATGTCATTTAACTTGAGTCTCTGCTTAATATCATGGAAACAAAGGAAAATATTTTTAGGCAATTGCTATGTAAATGAGTTAATTACTCAATAAGTAGCCAGAAATGTCCTTCACTCCAAAACCAAGTCAGTTTGTTTTTTTTTTTTTCTTAAAAACAGGTAGAGCTGGGCACAGTGGCTCATACCTATAATCCCAGCACTTTGGGAGGCTTAAGTAGGCGGACCACTTGAGGTCAAGAGTCCAAGACCAGCCCAGCCGACATGGTGAAACCCCGTCTCTACTAGCAAACACAAAAATTAGCTGGGCATGGTGGTGCATGCCTGTAATCCCAGCTACTTGGGAGGCTGAGGCAAAAGAATCACTTGAACCAGGGAGGGAGAGGTTGCAGTGAGCTGAGATTGTACCACTGCACTCTAGCCTGGATGACAGACTCCATCTCAAAATAATAATAATAATAATAATAATAATAATAAAAACAGGTAGATAACCAAGAATTTTTGTTTGTTGCAGTTTTTACTATGATTACTCAGGAATATTATTATTTAGTGAAACTGTTTTTAACTGTCAAAAATATTTGAGAAACTTCACCAAATAAATTACAAAGTGTCCTGGAAAATCTTGACACCACAATAATACATTGTCTATTTCTTTTAGCTATGGAAACATGGTGCTTCTTTGAGTTTTTGTGATTAAATTTTCCATTTCCTATTTGTAACCTTATGCCTTCTATATCTTCCTTACTTGGTTGTTTTTTTTTTTTTTTTTTTTTGAGACAGGGTCTTGCTCTGTCACCCGGGCTTAAGTATAGTGGTGTGATCACAGCTCACTGCAGCCTCAACCTCCTGGGCTCAAGCAGTCCTCCTACCTCAGCCTCCCAAGTAGCTGGGACTACAAGCATGCGCTGCCATGCCTGGCTAATTTTTACTTTTTTTTTTTTTTTTTTTTTGTAGACAGGGTCTCACTCTTTTGCCCAAGCTGGTTTCAAACTCCTGGGCTCGAGCAATCCTCTGGCCTTGACCTCTCAGTGTTGGGATCACAGTCGTAAACCACCATGCCCAACCTTTGCCAATTTTTAATCCTTACTGATATTTGCTCTTTAAAAGACCAATACAGAGGAGTTCCTTATAAGGGTGCAATAGGTATAGGTGAAAATGGATTAGCAGATGCTCTTCAAATCAGTTTTAGTGGTCCTATCAGAATTTTGAAAGTGAGAGTAGAATTTTAATAACTGGAAACATGACAATTCTTTGATACCTTTGGAGGAATCTGCTAACAAAGTCTTAAAAAAATTATAGCTAAGTGCAAACAACCTTTTTTTCCAACTTGGCAATTATTTAAAACTCTTATAAATACCTAAAATAAAAAATATAGAGTCCTAGCCATGTTTTAGATAGTGTGACATATGAAATATTTGCCAATTGTTAAGTGGCAGTAACTGAAATTTTAATGAAGGATATTTACCGGAAGTAAAGTGACAATAGGTAATTTTTTAGGTAACAATTATATTTTGTTTTTTCAAATTCTAGTGAATAGTCTCAACCTTAACAGAGATTACTCTGAATGTCGTCTGACATTACTTTTTGAGTATCAGCCCTTATGGGTCAAAGTTTCATATGCTTTATGAATTACAATTTTAGTACCAGCCATGTCAAGTCATGGAAAGAATACCAACACAGATGTGTTTATTCAATTCACAATTTTAAAGCTGTAAAAGACCTGAGTTTGGCTGGTGCAGGGTTCTTCAACCTTGACACTACTGGTATTATGAGTAGGATAATCCATTGTTGTGTGTGTGGGAACTGTCTTG
The DNA here is from genome assembly GCF_008728515.1 of Papio anubis. Classification (NCBI taxonomy): domain Eukaryota; kingdom Metazoa; phylum Chordata; class Mammalia; order Primates; family Cercopithecidae; genus Papio; species Papio anubis. The sequence continues at coordinate 87,560,586 of NC_044989.1, forward strand.
TGCATTTTAGGATATTTGTGACATCTCTGGCCTATGCCAAGGAGATGCTGGTAGCACCTGTACTCTTGCTTACCATGTTCCTTGTGGGTTTAGAAGATAATCCCAAATGTTGAAATCCCAAATTACCAAAATCCCAGTCACAAGATAGTTGCATCATGTTAGCCCAGCTTTCATGGACTATTTCTGTACAATTGCCCATAATCTATTCCTGTAATACGTTTTCTCATTTGCCATTTTTTTTCCAGTATCTTAAATTGTCAGACTTAAAAAAATAATAATTCAGCATGCTGTGTATTTCATCTTTGCATCATGTCCAATACTGGAAGTGTAAACTGCAGAGAGTTCTAATTTGTCTTATGCATTTTTTGCAAATCTGACTTCATGAAAGTACATTATCAAAACACTGACTTTGTGTGTAAGCACTGTGCATGTACCTAAAAACGTTGAAACTTCCTCAACAAATGAAGAGATGAGAGATGTCTTTTGCATATCTGCATTTGTGAAAGATAAAAATTTCTTCAGGTTTCAGCTCTTTGGGCAACTGCGTAAGTGAACAGTGACCCACTATAGGTTTTGATCTATCTCATCAAAAGACTTGTCACAGTATTTCAGATGACCAGTTATTAAGCTAGGTGCACACGACTACCAACCATTGTGACATGCTTTTATACATTTCCCTTTTTGATCTACTTCTTTATGAATACAGCTCATCTGCTCATAACTGTTATATGCATGTGACTGTTAGTATACTTGTTTGCAAAATGTTACCATTGCGTTTTATTGTGTCAAATGACCTATGAAGTGTTCTGTCATGTTTTTGTTTCTTAAATAAATCCCCCTTTAAAAATGTAAACAAACATATTTTAAAGAACTAAAAAAAGTACTTTTCCCAGATGTATTATTTTCAATATTTTGGCCTTTTGTGATTGTGATTTTGGGGACTTAAACTTTAGGGATTTTCATCTTTTGGGATTTCAACATTCAGGATTGTGTCTTTTGGAATTATGATTGGCTCTTCTCCCTCTCTGCTCAGTGATGACAACCTAAAATGTCTCCACATTATCAGATGTCTTCTGGGGCGGGGGTACGATCATCCCTAGATGAGAGTCACTGGGCTAGTCCAATTCCCCCACCCACAGATGACAAAACTCAAATCCAGGAAGTAGGACTTACTCAGGGTCATTTAGCTGTAGGAGAAACTAGCACTAGAACCTATAACTAGTCAGACTCCTATTCCAGTATTCTCATTTTACCACCTTGAGGTGGAACAGAAAGGCTACTGCTAGTATTGTGTGAACTGACATCTTTTAAAGTCTTTTGCACATATTTGAAGTAATTGCAAAATCAAAAACAAAAACACATGCTGAGTCTGGCAAAAAGCTTTTTCCATGAGAAGCTGTTTCCAAATCTTCCTGTGGTCTGGCCATGTGAGCCAAATTGAATTGTAGTCTTTAAACTGCTCAGGCTTATTTATTAGTGAGAGGCAGGAAATTTGTTATAAAAGCAAAATAATCCAGGCTGACTGAAGACACTAAATCTAGTCCTCCAAAACTGCCTTTACTAAGAGAACTTAATAGTCTCAACATTTGGTTGCAATGACTAATCCCTATTTTTAGTGAACAGAAAAAGTGCTTACAAAAATGTTTTAAGAAATTTGCAGTATTTTACTCCTCTGCTAGTTCTCCAAAGTCAATTGACACAAAGTCAATTGTGTAAAATATTATGGGATAACACGCAAAATGTATCATGAAAAAGGATAAAGAAGAAATCAGTATTTTTATGGGGTTATATTTACAGGTGTCTCTCCTGGAAAAAGGAATCTAAATTATTCTACAATATTCTGGCTCCCATCATCTTTCACTCTGAAGACAAACAGCAACGTAAGGCAACACAGCAAATACTAAAAAAATTGATACTGAACATGGCTAAATGTTTCACTTATGTCTTCTGCAGTGGGATCAAGCACTATCAACTAAAATAATTCCCAAAACTGCTTTAAGCCTTATCTCATGGTTTGCAACCAGCAGGCTGTTTGTAGACATATAGAACTATTATAGTAAGAACTCAAACGTCTCTCAGATTAAGATGGATAAGAAATAGCCTTTTGTGTTAGGGGCAATGTGTTGGAGAACTGCAAAAACTCTCCCCAGCCTTGGAGAGTTGACCAAAATTTAACATGGCCTCGAGAAGCCTAAGGCCACATCCATGAGGGCAATCCAGCCCTCTTTTGAGTTCCTGTTGGAAAAGCCAGGCTGCCAAAAAAATTTTACTGTTTGTTCTAACCAACACCTAATAACAGCTCCCTGACTTCCCTTTTAAAAAGCATTTACTAAAAAGGGCTCACAACTACGAATCCTCCTCCTTTCCTTTGAGATGTGTTTGTACCTCTTACAATTCAGGTGTGTCTTCCTTAAGGACCTGGAAGTCAATGCTCTGAAATGTAACCAGGAAGGACTGGGCCTGACTCCCGGTCTCTGGGGGAGGATCCTATTTTATCTTAGATAATTCCAAGATAGGAGACAGAGCTGGCCTACTTGCGTTTATGCAGTGACCAGCCCTTTGTAATTTTTCACCTCCCTGACTCTACTTGAGCCCTCTCTTCCCACTCCCTACTTCTCCCTTTAAAACTCGCAGTCATCTCGGTGAAAATAGGAATGGAGCTCAGCCTTTCCCCCGTCAGTAGTTGCGGAATAAAATCCTTTTTCAGCGCTTTAATGTCCAGCTTCCTGTATCTCTGACATTGGTAGGTACATATTAAAACTCAGCTGGGCGCGATAGCTCGCGCCCATAGTCCCAGCTACTCCGGAGGCTGAGGCAGAAGGATCCCTTGAGCCCAGGAGTTGGAGGCTGCAGCGAGCTATGATCGCGCCACTGCACTCCAGCCTGGGCACAGCGAGACCTCCGTCTGTAAATTAGAGGATTAAAAGCACACACACATAAAACCCCAGATCACTATCAAGACGGGCCTATAAATCTTAGAAGGTTGTCTTACAGGGCCATATCCTCAAAAGCTTAGGAAACCTCTCCAGTGATCCCCCGCTAAACCTCATCCCCTCTTCTCTTCCCCCAAGGGCCCCGCTACTTCCTGCTTTCCCCGATTCCTAAATCCACCTCTCCCTAAGTGTCCTACGTCGAAGTCTCTACTTTCCAGGATGCTGAACTTCACCAAACGGAAGCTTACCCTCTTCCACGTTTGGGCTTTTTTCTACTTATCCCTGTCCCCTCAATTTTCGAGTTTCCTCATCAACCCCACTTCCCTTTCCCTGACGCTCCGAGTCTAGATTTCCTCCTGGCCGCCCCTAGTTTCCCACTCCGACCTCGGCTTCCTCCGCAAGCCGAGCGCCCCTTCCCTCCGCACTTCACTCGGAAGCCCTGGCGCCCCTTTCCGGGAGCGGCGGCCGGTGAGGGGTGCGCGGGACTCGGGCCGCGCCCTAGTCGGCCATTTCGCACACTCGGGGCGCGCCCGGCGGGCTGGGCGCGCGAGGCCTGTCCTGGAGCGCAGGAGTTGAGGGGCTGAAGACCGGGCCGCCCCCGCCGCCGGGGCGGGAACTCACCTTCTCTGAGGCAGGGGCGGGCGTCTACAACTACTGTCCCCCGCCCCGCCAACGCCGCCAGCCAGGGGATAAGCCGCGGTGGAGGTGGCGGAGAGGCAGGAACAACCGCTGCCGCCGCCGCCGCCTCCGCCGCCGAGCAGGCGGGATGGGAGGAGGAGGCGGAGACCCGGCTTCCTGAGGGGAAGTCGCCGCCACTACCGGCTTATGACTGGACAGCGCAGACGCCATGGCGGCGAGGCGCGCTAGTGCGCTTGCGCGGCGAGCCCAGCGCCCAGGAAGCCCCTTGAGCCCCGCCTTGTTGGTTGCTTCGCCCACTGGGCCTGGCAGTTCCCGGCGCGGTTCTAACGTCTTGCTGGCGCGACTGGTTTTGATCCTGTCCCTCTGCCCTCCTTTCGGGGGCAAAGAAAAGTTCGTGGGGCCGCTCGCCTTGGGAGAAGGAGTATAAAGCCAACTGAGTGAAAAAAAAAAAAAAGTCTGAAAATTTACAGTTCCACCCTCAAAAGTATCTCAAAAATACATGATCTGTTGCCTTATCAACCCCCAAATATAGGTTCGTGTACCAAATGGGCAGTAAGCCAAACACTGACACATTCAGAGCTTAGGAGCGGGGGAAGGTTTATTCCATTTGGCCAAAGTGAGAGAGCGGGAGAAGTCTCTCAGATACTGACATGCCTTTGAACGTAACTGGGGGGCTTTTATGAGTAAGGTAAGAATAAAGAGGGTGGGATCCCCCGTGATCAAAGTGTTTCCTCCCTGGGACTCTAGGTCTCATCTGCCCCATCAGATGATGCCCCATCTGGACCATCAAGGAGGTCTGCATGACCTAAGAGTCATCATTGTTTTGTTTGTGATAGGGTCTTGTGCTATGGCCCAGGCTGGAGTGCAGTGGTACCATCACCGCTCACTGCAGCCTCGACCTCCTGGGCTCAAGTGATCCTCTCACCTCAGCCTCCCAAGTAGCTGGGACTGCAGGCAGGCACATACGCCTGGGTGATTTTCGTTCATTTTTTATAGAGATTGGGCAGGGGGTGGGGATGTCTCACTATATTGCCCAGGCTGGTCTCGAACTTCTGGGCTCAAGTGATCCATTCACCTCAGCCTCCCAAAGGGCTGGGATTACCAGTGTGAGCCACCGTGCTAGGTCCATTGTTCTTTAAAAGAAAAACAAATTCATCAGTCTTGCCTGCAGCTCTGGGGTTAGGATATGAAGTTAATCAATTCCTAGTCACTACCCCTCTACTGAAATGACTACGTGCAAGCAAGCATGCATGGAGGAAGAAAAGGACAAAGAAAAGGAAAATAAGTAAAACAAAACATTTTATGATCTATACAATAAAGCCTCAGTTATAATCTCTCTTTCCTTTATTATGTCCTAATTACACAGAGTAGATTAAGCACAATCGTTTGTCATGGTACGTTGTCATCACTGGTCCATAAATGACCTTTTTCTCTCTCCCTCTTGCTCTTTCAGTATATACATCTATAATATATATTATACACACAAATATATATGTATGTATATATCTCATCATCTCATCCCGTTTCCCAGAGAAATCACTAACCTAGTTTGTATTCATCATTTCCTTTCTCTATGTGTTATCATACATAGGCATGGCTGAAACACATTTAGATTGTTTTTAAACTTTATAAGATTTACACCTTTATGAGTATGCTGGGGGGTGTTGTTCATTTCACTTAATATTTTGAATTTCGTCTAAGCTGTTGAAGACAGCTGTAATTTGTTCATTTCACTGCCGGACAGGACTCCACTGATTTTCCTGTTGATGGGCACATCTCCTGGTATACTGTGGAAGAGTTTTTTTGGGGTATTCTCTACTTTCCTGTCACATTGCCGTTGCCTTATTTCAGATTCTCATCATCTCTTGCTAGAAACATGCTAACATCTCCCTCTGACTTCACCTACTCCAGGCTACTCTCCATATTGCTGCCAAAGGGTTCTATCTAAAAGTCATTACTGGCTCCCCAGTGTCTGTTGGAAAAGGTCCTACTGAGTACTATGAGGCTTCTGTGCACCTCCCTGATCTCATTATCTTTCCACTGCCCTTACATCCCCACCCTGCTATTACCTGTGATTCAGCAACATTAAACCTATACTGATTCCTATAAATACCACACTATTGCAAAACTCAACTCACAGTACTGTATACACTTCTCCCTCTTTCTGGAATGCCCTCTGCTCCACTTCCTCATGAATTCCTCTTTCCCTCAGAAATAAATACTATTCTAAATTCAGTATTTTTCATTTCCATGTATTTCTTTATAATTTTACTACATATGTATGTACCCCTAAGTAACATGAAATATTGCATTGCATGGTTTAAAACTTTACGTGTTACTATACATACTGTTTATTCCTCTGCAATGTTTTTTATGTGCCCTCTTTTATATTAACTCATGCTGATATGTGAGGTTCTCATTCACTTTCACAGTTCAATAATATTCCATTTTATGAATGTACCACTACTTACCCTTTCTCCTAGACGTTTTTGATAGACACTGGGTTTGTTTCCTATTTTTGCTCCTCCAGTTGGTGCTGCTTTAACGTTCTTGTGCAGTCTCCTTGTGCACCTGGAGCAGAGTTTCTCCAGGTTTTATACTTTGGAGATGTTTTTCACAAGGAGGCCTCAGATATACTTCTTACTTCTGTGAACCTCCATTTTTTTCATCTCCAAAATGGCCACAATATCCACCTCAAAGGGTGCCATGAAACTTGTGGTAACATAAGCAAAGAACAATGTCACACATTGGAAGAGATGTTGCTGTTAGAATAGCTTTCAAATGTATATGAAACACTGGGACATAAAACACAGTAGTCTGGTGCCAGAATGGTAAAGAGAAGTATACTACTTATGTATCTGTAGCTCCTGCAATAGTTGCCCAATTATAGTTGTTGCACATATCATGCTGTTTCTTGGCCTTCATGTCTCTGCACATGCTGCCATGTCCTTGGGTCTGAAGTGATCGCCTTTGGTTCTGAGGTTCCGGTCACCCTCCCTACTTCTCTTGTCTGTCTCTTCTCCAGAGCTTTCCCTGGTTCCTCAGAGCCCTGGATACCCTTCCCCTTAGCCTCCTATCTCACACCAGCTTTACATGCTCTTCCATAATCTCCTTTAAAGGTCAATGTCTCGAAGACAGGGCTTACATTTTTATACACTCTATTCTATTCTATTCTATCTATTCTATTCTATCTTATTCTATTCTATTCTATTCTATTTTATTTTATTCTATTTTATTCTATTTTTATTCTATTTTATTTTATCTTATCTTATTTTATTTTTTTATTTTATTTATTTTATTTTATTTTATATTTTATTTTATTTTATTTTATGAGACAGAGTGTCGCTCTGTTGCCAGGCTAGAGTTCAGTGGCGTGATCTCGGCTCACTGCAACCTCTGACTTCCTGGTTCAAGTAATTGTCCTGCCTCAGCCTCCCAAGTAGCTGGGATTACAGGCACGTACCACCATGCCCAGTTAATTTTTGTATTTTCAGTAGAGACAGGGTTTCACCATGTTGGCCAGGATCGTCTTGATCTCCTGACCTTGTGATCCGCCCGCCTCGGCCTCCCAAAGTCCTGGGATTACAGACATGAGCCACCGTGCCTATTTTACTTTATTTTTTGAGAGAGGGTCTTGCTCTGTCACCCAGGTTGGAGTGCAGGGGTATGATTGTGGCCAACTGCAGCCTCCTCCTGGGTTCAAGTCATCCCCCCACCTCAGCCTCTTGAGTAGCTGGGACTACAGGTGTGCCAGCTAATTTTTATATTTTTTGTAGAGACGGGGCTCTTACTATGTGGACCAGGCTGGTCTCGAACTCCTGGACTAAAGTGATCCTCCTGCCTTGGCATCTCAAAGTGGTAGGATTACAGGTGTGAGCCACCATGCCCAGCCTTACTCATCTTTATACCTGGAGCAGTGAGCACAGTGCCTGATACACAGGCTGATAAATGCATGCGGGATGAATGAATCTAGGACTTCTTGGGAGGAAAGGATTGCACAACTAAGGATTTCTTGGAGCCAGAGGGAGAAAGAGGGAAGCAAGCATGCTGTTTAAGTAAGAACACACGAACTAAAGAGTATGAAGTTTTGTCAGGGATGTAATTATGCAGGATATCATGGATAATCAAGGAGGGCACCTGCTCCTGTCACCCTGGAATGTGAGTGCTAGGTGTGCACAAGAACTTCTTCCTTGATCAGGTCCCTCACACAGGATATGAAATGAATGAATGAATCAGTCAGTGAATGTACTTGAAAGCGGTGAGCTTCTCCCCAACTCTAGGCCTATTTAACATTGCCAGGTATTAAGCTATTATCAATCTAAGCATGGGTTGGCAAACATTTTGTGTAAAAGGTCGGATAGTAAATATTTTCAGCTTTGTGGTCCATATGTTGTCTGTTGCAAATATCCAACTCTGCTGTTGCAGTGTGAAAGCAGTCACAGAAAATATGCAAAAAAAAAAAAAAATCACTGCAGCTGTTTTCTAATACATTTTTCTTTATAGTCATTGAAATCTGAATTTCATGTAATTTTCATGCATCACAAAATAGCTTTTTTTTTTTTTTTTTTTTTGAGGTGCGGTCTCGCTCTGTCACCCAGGCTGAGTGCAGTGGCACAATTTCGGCTCACTGCAGCCTTGACCTCTGAGGCTCAAGTGATCTTTCCACATCAGCCTCCCGAGTAGCTGAGACCACAGTCATGCATCAACATGCTTGGATAATTTTGTTTATTTTTTATAGAGATGAGGTCTCACTATGCTGCCCAGGCTGGTCTCAAACTCCTGGGCTCAAGCGATCCTCTTGCCTTGGTCTCCCAAAGTGTTGCTATTACAGGCATGAGCCACGGCACCTGGCCAAAATAGACTTTCGATTTTTTTTTTCCAACCATCAAAGAAGGTACAAACCGTTCTTAGTTTGGAGGTAAAGGAACCTTGACTTTTGGTCTAATTGAACCTTAGCTCTGGGTACAAAAGAGGTCAAATCCAGGGATAAGGGCTGTCCTTTAACTAGTCTTCAGATGTAAAATCTTGCAGCTCCTTTGATTTGTCACTAGATGGTGATCATTGCAGGCATGTGGCTCAGCCAGTGGGTCTTTCAAGGAGATGACTGGAGCTCTTCCAGGTATGACAGATTAACAGCTACAGTATTAATACAGACACACAAGCTATCCCAATGATTCAAGACGTATCACAAACCACATGGATTTGATCGCCATCTACACTCCTTCACACTTATTTGTACATATTCCCTGAATTGCAACATACAGGGTAAATGTACTCACTCTCTCAAGGCCTCTGAGGTTATTAGCTTGAAGGCTCAGAACAATATACAGAGTACAGTTAAAGATTTTGGGGCTGCAAAGTGGCATCTGGGAACAGATCCTACCCACAATGCAATTTAACAAGTGGAGCCCCTTCTTACATTAAGAGGATGCTTGAAGCCATGCCTAGCCCTTTGATGATACACTGATAACTCTCCCAAAACAGCCCCCACTCCTGGCCTCTTCGTGTCCCTTTCTTCTACCCTTGAGCTTGTGATTAGGGACCCAGCATGACCCTTGCTTCATAAATCCTGCATCAGTTGCCTCTCACGTACTTTAGGGTGAGGGAGTGCTTGGTATCCACAAGAATGTTCTTGGCTTGTGTGTGTGTGTGTGTTGGGGAGGCGGGAGTTCAGCTGAAATAGAGACAAACAGAGCGATGGCCTGGACATCCTGTTCCACAGTGGTAATTTTTGTCATCCCCTTGTCTGAAATCTCCCAGGTCAGCCTCATTCCTGGACCAGGAGCTCTTTGGCTTGAGCTGTTTCATTCTTCTTCCTTTCTCACTACCCTTCTTTATTCATATACAAAAAAAGAAGGAGCCTGGATGCTTACTAAAATCACTAAAGATGGAAAAAGTTGCCATCTTCCTGGAGTGGAGAAGGGCTCGTCTACAGAAACATGACTGTGAAGGTCTGTGAAGCTCAAGTCTACAATCCTAACCACTATATCACGTTGTCACACAGTTATGTCCACCCCGTCCCCTAGATTGATCTCTTAGGAGATGCAGAATGAATCTAATTATTTCATATTTCAAGAGGTAAGACATCAACAACAGCTCTCATGTGCTTCCTGAATCTTTCCTGAATCTTTTCTTTTTCCCCCCCGAGAGGGAGTTTTGCTCTTTTGTCCAGGCTGGAGTGAAGTGGTGTGATCTCGGCTCACTGCAAGCTCCACCCCCACCGGGTTCAAGTGATACTCCTGCCTCAGTCTCCCTAGTAGCTGGCATTGTAGGTGCCCACCACCATGCCCAGCTAATTTTTGTGTTTTAGTAGAGACAGGGTTTTGCCATGTTGGCCAGGCTGGCCTGGAACTTCTGACCTTGGGTGACCCGCCCGCTTTGGCCTCCTGAAGTGCTAGGATTATAGGCATGGGAGCCACCATGCCCGGCCTGCTTCCCAAATCTTTTCTTCTCTGCCCAATCATCTCCACTAGGGCAATAATGAAGCAGCCTCATTGTCTGGAGTGACATCTGAGGTTTGTTGTCTCACAGCCACGGAGATCAAGAATGTGGGCACACAAAGAGTGAGGTTAACAGCAGAAATTCAACAGGGAAATTAAAGAGAATAGCTCTCTGCTACAGAGAGGGGTCCCAGAAAAATGGGTTGCTGATCCACACTGAAATGAAGAGGGTTTTATAGATGAGCTAGTGGGGGGGTGGTGTCTGCTCTACATAGGGTGTGAAAAATGGGTTAGGACCAGGTGTGTCATCTGCACAGGACTTGAATCTCTAACAGCCCCCACCCCAATCTTTTATTATGCAGGTGGGTTCTCTGCCTGAGCTTCTCTATGTGGCCCATGTCTTTTTTACTGTACACATGCTAACAAAAAAGGGAAGGTAGTGCCCCATGTTGGACATGCCTGGTCCCCAGGTAGCCCTTTTCTATTGGCGCAGCTGCTGGCATCCCCTGTGCAAGCTTCCAGCTTCCTTGTCTATGTTTGCAGTTAGGTCTTCCAGGGTGCTCTTTGTTAGAAAAGAAATTATTTCTAGGGCTGCTTTTTGTTAGAAGGGAAGTTCTGCTGAGGACTCTTTTGCCCTCACTATCTGCCTAAATGATTTTTTTTTTTTTTTTTTTTTGAGACAGAGTCTTCCTCTGTCACCCAGGCTGGAGTGCAGTGGCATGATCTTGGCTCACTACAACCTCCACCTCCCAGGTTCAAGTGATTCTCATGTCTCAGTTTCCCAAGTAGCTGGGATTACAGCTGTGCACTCCCATGCCTGGTTAATTTTTGTATTTTTAGTAGAGACGGGGTTTTACCATGTTGGTCAGGCTGGTCTCGAACTCCTGATCTCAAGTGATCCAACCACCTTGGCCTCCCAAAGTGCTGGGGTTACAGGTGTGAGCCACTGTGCCCTGCCTAAATAATTTTTCTATCTCCTGCATCAATAAGAAATCTTTTCAAAACTCTAGATGTGCTTTTTCTCATGACAAAGACCAGTAGTTCTCAATGGAGGCAAATCTGCTACGTAGAAAGCATTTTAGGAATGTAGGAAGAACTTTTGTTTGTCACAATGATTGTGGGATGCTACAGGCATATTCGTGGCAGCACCAAAGTCATCAAAAAAGGGTTGGATCTCATGGGGGGGAAAAAACAAACCAGGATGGGCTGTAGCAAAGGCAGATGGGCAAAACACTTTTACACAGGATTTATATTGATATGTGGCATACTAGGGCCTTATGCTCTCTTCCCCACCACCAGTCTGGAAACTACCGTCAACATCCTCTGCATCCTTAATCCTGGCCAGAGATGTTAGATCCTCTGAGAAGCAGGGGACAGCCTGGTACAATGGAGACTCTCTGCCCACCCTGCACAACCTCGAATATCTGTATGTGCTTTTCTGGTAGGCAAAAAGCCGGTTTATGATTGTCTGAGTCTGATAATCCATTTTGTAAGTAATCGTAAAGTAGTTTTTGTAAAGTTTTAATATACACTGAATTTTCCAGCAATGCAACTTCTCGTTAACCAAAGGAAGATCATAGTTTATTTCATTTAGAACTCCCCTAAGAGTCATTCAGCATTTCAGAAAATTATGGTCACAGGCAACAATATGGTATTGTGTCCTCAAAATCAATCTGCATTTTTGCTCTGTCTATCATAGTGATTCCACTTACAGGTACAAACATCTAGCCATTTTGTCTCATCTTCTAATATAGTTGTACCCAAGCATATGCATAGTGAGCACATTTACATATTTAATTTACAATAAATAGATATTACTACAAATTAACTTTGATTTTCTTTTTTTTTTTAAATTAATTTATTATTATTATACTTTAAGTTGTAGGGTACATGTGCATAACGTGCAGGTTTGTTACATATGTATACTTGTGCCATGTTGCTGTGCTGCACCCATCAACTCGTCATTTACATCAGGTATAACTCCCAATGCAATCCCTCCCCCCTCCCCCCTCCCCATGATAGGCCCCGGTGTGTGATGTGCCCCTTTCTGAGTGCAAGTGATCTCTTTGTTCAGTTCCCACCTATGAGTGAGAACATGCGGTGTTTGGTTTTCAGTTCTTCTGATAGTTTGCTAAGAATGATGGTTTCCAGCTGCATCCATGTCCCTACAAAGGACACAAACTCATCCTTTTTGATGGCTGCATAGTATTCCATGGTGTATATGTGCCACATTTTCTTAATCCAATCTGTCACTGATGGACATTTGGGTTGATTCCAAGTCTTTGCTATTGTGAATAGTGCTGCAATAAACATACGTGTGCATGTGTCTTTATAGCAGCATAATTTATAATCCTTTGGGTATATACCCAGTAATGGGATGGCTGGGTCATATGGTACATCTAGTTCTAGATCCTTGAGGAATCGCCATATTGTTTTCCATAATGGTTGAACTAGTTTACAATCCCACCAACAGTGTAAAAGCGTTCCTATTTCTCCACATCCTCTCCAGCACCTGTTGTTTCCTGACTTTTTAATGATCGCCATTCTAACTGGTGTGAGATGGTATCTCATTGTGGTTTTGATTTGCATTTCTCTGATGGCTAGTGATGATGAGCATTTTTTCATGTGTCTGTTGGCTGTATGAATGTCTTCTTTTGAGAAATGTCTGTTCATATCCTTTGCCCACTTTTTGATGGGGTTGTTTGTTTTTTTCTTGTAAATTTGTTTGAGTTCTTTGTAGGTTCTGGATATTAGCCCTTTGTCAGATGAGTAGATTGCAAAAATGTTCTCCCATTCTGTAGGTTGTCTGTTCACTCTGATGGTAGTTTCTTTTGCTGTGCAGAAGCTCTTTAGTTTAATGAGATCCTATTTGTCAATTTTGGCTTTTGCTGCTGTTGCTTTTGGTGTTTTAGACATGAAGTCTTTGCCCATGCCTATGTCCTGAATAGTACTACCTAGGTTTTCCTCTAGGATTTTTATGGTATTAGGTCTAACATTTAAGTCACTAATCCATCTTGAATTAATTTTCGTATAAGGAGTAAGGAAAGGATCCAGTTTCAGCTTTCTACTTATGGCTAGCCAATTTTCCCAGCACCATTTATTAAATAGGGAATCCTTTCCCCATTTCTTGTTTCTCTCAGGTTTGTCAAAGATCAGATGGCTGTAGATGTGTGGTATTATTTCTGAGGACTCTGTTCTGTTCCATTGGTCTATATCTCTGTTTTGGTACCAGTACCATGCTGTTTTGGTTACTGTAGCCTTGTAGTATAGTTTGAAGTCAGGTAGCATGATGCCTCCAGCTTTGTTCTTTTGACTTAGGATTGTCTTGGAGATGCGGGCTCTTTTTTGGTTCCATATGAACTTTAAAGCAGTTTTTTCCAATTCTGTGAAGAAACTAATTGGTAGCTTGAAGGGGATGGCATTGAATCTATAAATTACCTTGGGCAGTATGGCCATTTTCACGATATTGATTCTTCCTATCCATGAGCATGGTATGTTCTTCCATTTGTTTGTGTCCTCTTTTATTTCACTGAGCAGTGGTTTGTAGTTCTCCTTGAAGAGGTCCTTTACATCCCTTGTAAGTTGGATTCCCAGGTATTTTATTCTCTTTGAAGCAATTGTGAATGGAAGTTCATTCCTGATTTGGCTCTCTGTTTGTCTGTTACTGGTGTATAAGAATGCTTGTGATTTTTGCACATTAATTTTGTATCCTGAGACTTTGCTGAAGTTGCTTATCAGCTTAAGGAGATTTTGGGCTGAGACAATGGGGTTTTCTAAATATACAATCATGTCATCTGCAAAGAGGGACGATTTGACTTCTTCTTTTCCTAACTGAATACCCTTGATTTCTTTCTCTTGCCTAATTGCCCTAGCCAGAACTTCCAACACTATGTTGAATAGGAGTGGTGAGAGAGGGCATCCCTGTCTTGTGCCAGTTTTCAAAGGGAATTTTTCCAGTTTTTGCCCATTCAGTATGATATTGGCTGTGGGTTTGTCATAAATAGCTCTTATTATTTTGAGGTACGTTCCATCAATACCGAATTTATTGAGCGTTTTTAGCATGAAGGGCTGTTGAATTTTGTCAAAAGCCTTTTCTGCATCTATTGAGATAATCATGTGGTTCTTGTCTTTGGTTCTGTTTATATGCTGGATTATGTTTATTGATTTGCGAATGTTGAACCAGCCTTGCATCCCAGGGATGAAGCCCACTTGATCATGGTGGATAAGCTTTTTGATGTGTTGTTGAATCCGGTTTGCCAGTATTTTATTGAGGATTTTTGCATCGATGTTCATCAGGGATATTGGTCTAAAATTCTCTTTTTCTGTTGTGTCTCTGCCAGGCTTTGGTATCAGGATGATGTTGGCCTCATAAAATGAGTTAGGGAGGATTCCCTCTTTTTCTATTGATTGGAATAGTTTCAGAAGGAATGGTACCAACTCCTCCTTATACCTCTGGTAGAATTCAGCTGTGAATCCATCTGGTCCTGGACTTTTTTTGGTTGGTAGGCTATTAATTATTGCCTCAATTTCAGAGCCTACTATTGGTCTATTCAGGGATTCAACTTCTTCCTGGTTTAGTCTTGGAAGAGTGTAAGTGTCCAGGAAATTATCCATTTCTTCTAGGTTTTCCAGTTTATTTGCGTAGAGGTGTTTATAGTATTCTCTGATGGTAGTTTGTATTTCTGTGGGGTCGGTGGTGATATCCCCTTTATCATTTTTAATTGCGTCGATTTGATTCTTCTCTCTTTTCTTCTTTATTAGTCTTGCTAGTGGTCTGTCAATTTTGTTGATCTTTTCAAAAAACCAACTCCTGGATTCATTGATTTTTTGGAGGGTTTTTTGTGTCTCTATCTCCTTCAGTTCTGCTCTGATCTTAGTTATTTCTTGCCTTCTGCTAGCTTTGGAATGTGTTTGCTCTTGCTTCTCTAGTTCTTTTAATTGCGATGTTAGAGTGTCAATTTTTGATCTTTCCTGCTTTCTCTTGTGGGCATTTAGTGCTATAAATTTCCCTCTACACACTGCTTTAAATGTGTCCCAGAGATTCTGGTATGTTGTATCTTTGTTCTCATTGGTTTCAAAGAACATCTTTATTTCTGCCTTCATTTCGTTATGTACCCAGTAGTCATTCAGGAGCAGGTTGTTCAGTTTCCATGTAGTTGAGCGGTTTTGATTGAGTTTCTTAGTCCTGAGTTCTAGTTTGATTGCATTGTGGTCTGAAAGACAGTTTGTTATAATTTCTGTTCTTGTACATTTGCTGAGGAGTGATTTACTTCCAATTACGTGGTCAATTTTGGAGTAAGTACGATGTGGTGCTGAGAAGAATGTATATTCTGTTGATTTGGGGTGGAGAGTTCTATAGATGTCTATTAGGTCTGCTTGCTGCAGAGATGAGTTCAATTCCTGGATATCCTTGTTAACTTTCTGTCTCGTTGATCTGTCTAATGTTGACAGTGGAGTGTTGAAGTCTCCCATTATTATTGTATGGGAGTCTAAGTCTCTTTGTAAGTCTCTAAGGACTTGCTTTATGAATCTGGGTGCTCCTGTATTGGGTGCATATATATTTAGGATAGTTAGCTCTTCCTGTTGAATTGATCCCTTTACCATTATGTAATGGCCTTGTTTGTCTCTTTTGATCTTTGATGGTTTAAAGTCTGTTTTATCAGAGACTAGTATTGCAACCCCTGCTTTTTTTTGTTCTCCGTTTGCTTGGTAAATCTTCCTCCATCCCTTTATTTTGAGCCTATGTATGTCTCTGCGTGTGAGATGGGTCTCCTGAATACAGCAGACTGATGGGTCTTGACTCTTTATCCAGTTTGCCAGTCTGTGTCTTTTCATTGGAGCATTTAGTCCATTTACATTTAAGGTTAAGATTGTTATGTGTGAACTTGATCCTGCCATTATGATATTAACTGGTTATTTTGCTCGTTAGTTGATGCAGTTTCTTCCTAGCCTCGATGGTCTTTACATTTTGGCATGTTTTTGCAATGGCTGGTACCGGTTGTTCCTTTCCATGTTGAGTGCTTCCTTCAGGGTCTCTTGTAAGGCAGGCCTAGTGGTGACAAAATCTCTAAGCATTTGCTTATCTGTAAAGGATTTTATTTCTCCTTCACTTATGAAACTTAGTTTGGCTGGATATGAAATTCTGGGTTTAAAATTCTTTTCTTTAAGAATGTTGAATATTGGCCCCCACTCTCTTCTGGCTTGGAGAGTTTCTGCCGAGAGATCTGCTGTGAGTCTGATGGGCTTCCCTTTGTGGGTAACCCGACCTTTCTCTCTGGCTGCCCTTAAGATTTTTTCCTTCATTTCAACTTTGGTGAATCTGGCAATTATGTGTCTTGGAGTTGCTCTTCTCGAGGAGTATCTTTGTGGCGTTCTCTGTATTTCCTGGATTTGAATGTTGGCCTGCCCTACTAGGTTGGGGAAGTTCTCCTGGATGATATCCTGAAGAGTGTTTTCCAACTTGGTTCCATTTTCCCCCTCACTTTCAGGCACCCCAATCAGACGTAGATTTGGTCTTTTTACATAATCCCATACTTCTTGCAGGCTTTGTTCATTTCTTTTTCTTCTTTTTTCTTTTGGTTTCTCTTCTCGCTTCATTTCATTCATTTGATCCTCAATCGCTGATACTCTTTCTTCCAGTTGATCGAGTCGGTTACTGAAGCTTGTGCATTTGTCACGTATTTCTCGTGTCATGGTTTTCATCTCTTTCATTTCGTTTATGACCTTCTCTGCATTAATTACTCTAGCCATCAATTCTTCCACTTTTTTTTCCAGATTTTTAGTTTCTTTGCGCTGGGTACGTAATTCCTCCTTTAGCTCTGAGAAATTTGATGGACTGAAGCCTTCTTCTCTCATCTCGTCAAAGTCATTCTCCGTCCAGCTTTGATCCGTTGCTGGCGATGAGCTGCGCTCCTTTGCCGGGGGAGATGCACTCTTGTTTTTTGAATTTCCAGCTTTTCTGCCCTGCTTTTTCCCCATCTTTGATGGTGATGTACTGATGGGGTTTTGGTGTAGGTGTCCTTCCTGTTTGATAGTTTTCCTTCTAACAGTCAGGACCCTCAGCTGTAGGTCTGTTGGAGATTGCTTGAGGTCCACTCCAGACCCTGTTTGCCTGGGTATCAGCAGCAGAGGCTGCAGAAGATAGAATATTTCTGAACAGCGAGTGTACCTGTCTGATTCTTGCTTTGGAAGCTTCCTCTCAGGGGTGTACTCCACCCTGTGAGGTGTGGGGTGTCAGACTGCCCCTAGTGGGGGATGTCTCCCAGTTAGGCTACTCAGGGGTCAGGGACCCACTTGAGCAGGGAGTCTGTCCCTTCTCAGATCTCAACCTCCGTGTTGGGAGATCCACTGCTCTCTTCAAAGCTGTCAGACAGAGTCGTTTGCGTCTGCAGAGGCTTCTGCTGCGTTTATTGTTTACTGTGCCCTGCCCCTAGAGGTGGAGTCTACCGAGACAGGCAGGTTTCCTTGAGTTGCTGTGAGCTCCACCCAGTTCGAGCTTCCCAGCAGCTTTGTTTACCTACTTAAGCCTCAGCAATGGCGGGCGCCCCTCCCCCAGCCTCGCTGCTGCCTTGCTGGTAGATCACAGACTGCTGTGCTAGCAATGAGGGAGGCTCCGTGGGCGTGGGACCCTCCTGGCCAGGTGTGGGATATGATCTCCTGGTGTGCCTGTTTGCTTAAAGCGCAGTATTGGGGTGGGAGTTATCCGATTTTCCAGGTGTTGTGTGTCTCAGTTCCCCTGGCTAGGAAAAGGGATTCCCTTCCCCCTTGCACTTCCCAGGTGAGGCAATGCCTCACCCTGCTTCAGCTCTCGCTGGTCGGGCTGCAGCAGCTGACCAGCACCGATCGTCCGGCACTCCCCAGTTAGATGAACCCAGTATGTCAGTTGAAAATGCAGAAATCACCGGTCTTCTGTGTCGCTCACGCTGGGAGTTGGAGACTGGAGCTGTTCCTATTCGGCCATCTTGCTCCGCCCCCCAACTTTGATTTTCTTTCACCTTTATTAGGTTAAACTAGTCATTTCTTTTTTAGGTATAAGAATGAATAAATTATACTATGTATGAATTTCACTTTAAAGTAAACATAATATTTACTATAATGAGACTAATATAATAAATATTTACTATATTTATTATTGCTGCTGTGATGAAACATGACAAATTTAGTGACTTAAAATAACATAAATTTATTATCTTACAGTTCTGGTGGTCAGAAGCCAGAAATGGACTTTATATAGCCAGAAATGTACTTTACATGACTGAAATCAAGGTCCGCAGGGCTGTGTTCCCTCTGGAGGCTCTAGGGTGAGAATCTGTTCCCTTGTCTTTTCCAGTTTCTTGGTTCATGGCCACTTCTTCCATCTTTAAAGTCAGCAACATAGCCCCTTCAAATATCTCTCTGACTCTGACCCTGTTGGTTGCATCGTTGCTTCTCCTCTGACCCCGGCCCTCCTGCCTTCCTCCTATAAGGATCCTTGTGATTACATTGGTCCTACCAGGATAATCTAGGATAATCTTCTCATCTCAAGATCCTTAACTTGATCACATTCACAAAGTTCCTTTTGCCATATAAGGTAACATATTCACAGGTCTAAGCATTAGAATCTGCACATCTTTGGGGCCTGTTATTCTGTCTACCACCCTTTAATAATATAATAGCCATCATTCTGATAAGATTGAGGCCCACAGCTATAATTAGAGCCCTGGGCTTCCTCTCTCTGTGTGGTCTTGGGGCAGGTAAATTTCTTCTTTCACCATGGCTTGGGCTGAACCTGCTCCAAGAGTGCTGAGTCTAGGGAACAAGCTCATCTGAGCCAGGCTGAGCCCCTGGCCACTGAGGGCAGACTAGTTGTTGCAAGACCTTGAGTTGGTAGGCAATGTGGATACAGGGTATTCACTGGGAGTCAACCTGGATTGAAAAAACCTTTTTTTTTTTTTTTTTTTTTTTTTGAGATGGAGTCTCGCTCTGTCACCCAGACCGGAGTGCAGTGGCGCAATCTTGTCTCACTGCAACCTCCGCCTCCTGGGTTCAAGTGATTCTCCTGCCTCAGCCTCCTGAGTAGCTGGGACTACAGGCATGTGCCACTACACCCAGCTAATTTTTGTATTTTTAGTAGAGACAGAGTTTCACCGTGTTAGGCTGGATGGTTTTGATCTCTTGATCTCGTGATCTGCCCGCCTTAGCCTCCCAAAGTGCTGGGATTACAGTGAAAAAACCTTTTTAATATTTCCTCTCCTTTCTTCTCCTTTCCTGAAAACACCTTTCCTTTCCCTTCCCTTCCCTTCCCTTCCCTTCCCTTCCCTTGCCTCCCTTCCCTTCCCTTCCCTTCCCTTCCCTTCCATTCCCTTCCCTCCCTTCCCTTCCCTTCCCTTCCCTTCCCTTCCTTTTTTCCTTTTTTTTTTTTCTGAGACAAGATCTTGCTCTGTTACCCAGGCTGGAGTGCAGTGGTACGATCATAGCTCCCTGCAACCTCTGCCTCATGGGCTCAAGTGGTCCTCCTACCTCAGCCTCCTGAGTAGATGGGACTACAGGCATGCGCCCACCACGCCTAGTTTATTTTTTGTATTTTTGGTAGAGATGGGATTTCACCATGTTGCCCAAGCTAGTCTCAACCCCTGGGCTCAAGTGATCCACCCACCTCGGCCTCCCAAAGTGCTGGGATTACAGGCGTGAGCCACTGAGCCTGGCCTTCTTTCCCTTTTTTTAACTCTCTGTTTTGTAGAATTGTTTTTCCCCTTGGGAGCATGCAGTGTTTACTTTTTGAGGCACCTAACTTTACATGTCTTAAGTTCTTTTGCTCTTCAGCGTACATCAGAAGCTGCAGAGACATTCTCTTGCTCTCATGGCTATGTATTCCTACCTAAAAATCAGGATATATAATCAGACAATGAACTTTCAACATGCTTCCAAGAGTTGAAGGTATTTTCAGAGATTCAGTTGGTTGAAGACATGTTAAAATTTCTGGTACATCTTGATAGTTTAGGGAGGACAATGTGACAGAGTAAATAAAATAAAATAGCTATCACTTCATGAGTACTTTATGAAGTGCTCCGTGCTGTGTTATGTCCTTTATACATATTATCTAACCCTCACAATCCAGTGAGGTAGAAATTATCACCCTTGTTTCACAGGTTCCGTCTCAAGTGGTAGTAGCAGGCTCAGAATTCAAACCCAGATTCATCTGACTCCAAAACCATACACTCAGAAAGATCCAGGAAATGCCCCCGCCCACTGCCCCCCCGGGAAGTAGATGCATCCCAGGAACTAAAAATCTTACATGGAAGTCAAGCCAGAGCTCCAGATCTGCAAGTGTCTTTCTCTTAAACCTCAGTGAGAGCTGCCTGATAGCCAAGAACAGTGGCATTTAGTTCAATGGGGATTTTAGATTCGTCTTTCCAGTGTCCTCACTTCTGAGTAAGAAGAAGGACAGAGCACGTTGGTATTTTCCTGGCAGCAGACACATGTTAAAGGAAATTTGATAGAAAGATAGAGATGGGGGTTGCTATTTTTAAAGCCTGCCTTCTCTGTATCCAGCCTGCCTCCAGCATACCAGCATCACCAGCAGTGCTAAGAACAGCTGTGGAGTAGGGGTGCTGTGGGAGACCTAGGTGACACTGAAGAGGAAAAATGCCCCCTTGGAGCCTAAATAGTACTGTTACGTATATGCCAAGGGCTCAGTTTAGCTTCTTCTTTTTTTTTTTTTTTTTTTTTTTTTTGAGATGGAGTCTCACTCTGTCGCCCAGGCTGGGGTGCAATGGCGCAATCTCGGCTCACTGCAACCTCTGCCTCCTGGGTTCAAGCAATTCTCCTGCCTCAGCCTCCCAAGTAGCTGGGATTACAGGCACCTGCTACCACGCCCAGCTAATTTTTGTATATTTAGTAGAGACGGGGTTTCACCATGTTGGTCAGGCTGGTCTTGAACTCCTGACCTCAGGTGATCCACCTGCCTCAGGCTCCCAAGGTGGGGATTACAGGCATGAGCAACCGTGCCCAGCCCTCAGTTTAGCTTCTGCTGCTTCCTGAAAACAGTCCACCCTTGGGAGAGAGACTGAAAAGGGTGGGGCGAGGGGCCCACCTCACTTGAGAAAGTGCAAGCCTGACAGCTGAAGGGTCCCAGAGCAGCAAATATCACCTTGTTTCTCTTGGACTACTCCAGTTGTCTGCTTTTGATTGACAGAGGCATCTGGCTGCTAAAAATACCCTCCTGACCAAATGCTCCCTACTCCAACTAAAGCCGAACAGGATTGTTGCAGTTCAGAACTTAGCATATACAGAGCTTCCGCTTGCAATGGAACCTCTCAAAACTTTTCAGGTCCTATCCCAGAACCATATTAAGCCATGGTCATTTTCTCTTCTGTTAGCTTTGCTGGGTGATGAACGAAACCCTTCCCAGTTCACTTGTTCTCGTGCCTGTCCCATTCCCACCTCCAGAAAAAGTAGCAGAGGGGGAGGTGAGGGCCCAGTGGCTGAGAGCGGGCAGGGAAGGGGAGGTGGCTTGTCCATTTATAGTCTTGCTCTTTGGGATGCTGAAGGTGCTGAAATAGCAATGACAAGAGACTTGGCTCAGTGTTAAATATCTGCTGCGCTGGCCTGACAGACTCTGAGATGACAATAGGGAGAATGGAGAATGTGGAGGTCTTCACTGCTGAGGGCAAAGGCAGGGGTCTGAAGGCCACCAAGGAGTTCTGGGCTGCAGATGTCATCTTTGCTGAGCGGGCTTATTCCGCAGTGGTTTTTGACAGGTATGAAATGTGGGGAGTTGCCTTCTCTCCTGTTGGTTTGGCTGGTGCCAAACTCTAAAATACTTTGCTCTCAAAAATCATCAGGGGAAGGGATAAAATTCATTTGCTCTTTTTTGAACAAAATGACACTTCTGAGAGCTAATTTTTCTGGCATAAATTTTTCTGCAAGGGGTCGTTGCCAGTGTGATTTGCTGTGGCTCCTAGAAGGATGGTGAAGGTGAGCAAAGGCTTCAGGGGCACTTTCTCCCAACATTGGGCAACTTGGCTGAGAGGATGTGCTGGGAGTGGAAAGGTGGGTGTGGTGCTGTGGGAAACAATTTCCGACAGAAAGCTCTATATTTTTAGCTTTTTTTAATTATAAATATATTACCAGATAAAGTAATTGCTGAGACTTAAAAAAATAATAAACTGTTTGTATATTAATAATTATGAATAACACAGGAATCCACTTATCCTTGAAAAATCAAAGTATCATCCAATCCCAGTCCCCTCTGTCTTTCCTCAGATATTACCTTTGCTATTATTTCATTGTATTTCCTTCTAGAATGTTCCTGTGCTATTACATGTATATATCAGCATTTATCAAAATGGATGGCTGTAGTTTGCTTTTCTTTCTTTCTTTTTTTTTACATAAATGGTGTCATACTTCAGATGTCATTTTAGAACTTGCTCTTTTCCCTAAACAACATGTTTTTGATGTCTATCCTTGCAGGAACTATAAATCTATAGATACTTCTTTTAAATTCCAAAGATCTCTTTCCTTTATAGAGCTATACATATAGATTCATATGCTATATGAATCACCAATCTTAATTTTAAATATTTCATCCTATAAATATATGACATTTTATTTATCCATGTCTCTCACCTATTGAGAGACAATTGGTGGTTTTTAATTTTTCATAAAAAAATGAAAATCCTCGATCGTGTCTACCTGTACATATGTGCGATTGTTCTCTAGGCCATAGGACTAGAGGAGGAATTGCTGGGCCATAGGATGTGATGTTTTCAGTTTTATAGGCTCTTCAAACAGGCTCTGTTAAATGTACATTCCCTCTTCTTCACGACCTTGGCCACCCTAGACTACCAAGCTTTTAAATTAGTAATAAATCTTAATTTTAAACAAACTTACATGGTGATCACATTAAAGTGCCAATATTTTCTGAGATCAAGGTTGGGGTGACCTGCTTGACATCCATGTGGTTTGAGTCTGATAACCCAGGCTTTGTGGTTGGCTGGCTGCACTGACCACCCTGGGAAAGGGCACTGCTTCTCAGAGATAACTTTATTAGTATTCACATTCTCTTGTCTTCCTGCCCACTAAGACCTTCAGGGAAAAGGGTGTGAACTGGGGAATATGGCTTACCACCACCCGAGGAATATATGGGGCTGAGGTGACTTTTTCAGGGGGAGCTTGTCTTATTTCATTAATTGTGTGTGTGTGTGTGTATGTGTGTGTGTCAGGGGAGGGTTGAGTACAGTTAGGGAACCAGCTGAATTCAGAGTGAAAACACAACCCAGAAACACAAGGACTGTCAACACTAATCCTGGTGCTGCCAGTGAGTTACTGCCTGGCCTTCTGAAGAACATCTCCATTTGCTGCCTCCAATTCCCCAAAGTCAATCTAGCCAATCAGTTCCATTTCAAGAAGATTAAAGTTGAATGGTCTTTCATTTCATTTTAAAAGCAAGGCATTGTCATTTTAGAAAATTTAGAAAGGTAAGATATCACACAATGATAACCACTCTTAACATGTTGAGTATCCATTTTTGGTTTGTTTTAAAACATAGGTTTCATTTGGCTGTAATATACTCATTATACAAGCCATTATGCTTTTTCATTTAATAATTTTGACGTCTTCTGTGCTATTATACACTCTTCAGAGACAGTACTTGAGAGCTACATGTTCTTCTATTACCTGCTAATGACTGACCATTTGGATTGTTTCCATGTTTTTGTTATTATAAATAATTTGTCATTCATTTGAAGTAACAACTATAAAAACACTTCATGTACATTGAGGATAAATACCACATAAAATCATATATTTTTTTACAGTAGTAATAAAAGTGGGATAAATGGTATAAATGACCTTTAAAATGATTGAAAAAAAAATCTAAAAGAGATAGTTTTTTTCAAAAAATGCTTTACCCAAACTTGTCACTGCACAGATGAGGGAGCTATGCTTTCTTTGGTTATACCAGAGACAGTCCAAAGAGGCATTAAAGGAAAGTTTTATGCATTTTAGGCTCCTGGTGAGGCTCAGCCACCGTAGATGAGAAACTTGATTGCAGAGGTGGAACTCGTCACCCACAAAAGTCACTGTATAAAACTGGCTTATTCTAATCCATGTTGTGGCAAGACAGGCTTTCCTAGTCTTCCACAGAAATGTGGAGAAAGATTATATTTTTAATTGAGCACTGCATTAAATGAAAATTAATTCTTTCAAACTGTGTATTATATATTCTAACATATATATTATCTATTATATTGTATATATTCTAACATATATTATACAAAGCATAGCAATAGATCAACACCAAACCAACTTAACTAGAATATTCCAATATGTTACATCTTCTCTATCCTGTCCCATGCCTGCTCCAAAGGTAATTATCCTAGGTTTTGTGTTGTATATTCTACTGCCTTTTAAATAATAGTTTTGGCCAGGTGTGGTGGCTCATGCCTGTAATCCCACACTTTGGGAGACCCAGGCAGGCAGATCACCTGAAGTCAGGAGTTCAAGACTAGGCTCACCAATATGGTGAAACCCTGTCTCTACAAAAATAGAAAAATTAGCCGGGCATGATGGCAGGTGCCTGTAATCCCAGCTACTCAGAAGGCTGAGGCGAGAGAATCGCTTAAACCCAGGAGGCAGAGGTTGCAATGAGCCAAGATCGTGCCACTACACTCCAGCCTGGGTGACAGAGCAAGACTATGTTTCAAAAAAAAAATAGTAATAGTTTAATCACAGTCACATATTTCTAAACAATATATAATTAGTTATGTTTTGTTTTTGATCTTTTAAACAAAGGTACAATATTATATGTGGTTTTATGTCCCTTGCTTCTTTCACCCAAATGTTTATTATTCATCTGTATGGTTTTGTGAAACTAATAAAGTGAATAAACTTTGTGTGTGTCTGTGTACCAAATTTATTTTTCCATTCTCCTGTGAATGGTTGCTATGAACATTTTTGTTCCTATCTCTTGGAAAGCAGATACATGAGGTGTGTATCACAGGAGTGTAATTACTAAGCCAGTAATATATGTGTTCTTTGACTTTAAAATATAATGCCATACTGTGAAATGCTGGTTTGTGAACCTGAATTGTGTCTTTGCTAGAATGGGCTTAGTTTAGCATTAGCAGTAACATTCCAGGCCCTTAAATTATGGTCCTTAGTCTGGTTAAGATCTCTTCACCTTTGATGATTAGAAAAACAGGTACTCTTCTTGAAGGTAAGAAAGGGAGAATAAAGCTGGGAAAATTCTTTCAGGCCTAGCTACTATGTAGCACGTGGATTAAGTGCTAGGCCTGACTAATCAATCAGGCACACCTTCCTCCTGAATTCCAATTTGGCCTCAGAATCCCTTCCAGCAGGTCCTCCAGGGGGCTACTACCAATCAATGAGAACTAGCATTTAAAAATGAAGTCTATTTGCCATCCCCTTAGGCATTGTGGTTGGGTGCTAGAAGGGAGTGAAGTACCTTTACCAAGGAGTTGCCTTTTTTGGACACATCATTTTATGGTAGTTGAGATACCGGGGGGTGATGCATGAGTGGGTAAAATTGCTCTCTGCCCCTTTAACTCTTCACTTTGAGGTTTTCCAGTTCTCAGGAGGACAGTGAGTGGGAGCTCTGTGGTACCTTAGCCCAAGTGATCCTCCTAGCTTCTACATAGCATGCGGCCAACCTGGGAATTCGCAATGCTGATTTTTTTATTGTTGTTAAGGAAGAAAATAATAATTCTCCGCAATCTTATCATTTGGGGGAAAAAAAAAAACCCCAGCTATTAACATTCTGGTGTATATCCTCCTTGTTTTCTGGTGCAAATACAATGCATATATAATATTTTCTTGATTCTGGTGAGTTATAGGTGGGGTGGGAGTCCTGGAAGAAACACTACATTATTATTGTTATTATTTTTACTTTTTGAGATGAAATCTTGCTCTGTCACCCAGGCTGGAGTGTAGTGGTGAGATCTCGGCTCACTGCAAACTCTGCCACCTGGGCTCAAGTGATTCTTCTGCCTCAGCTTTCTGAGTAGCTGGGACTGAAGGTGCACGCCACCACACCCAGCTAATTTTTGTATTTTTAGTAGAGACAGGGTTTCACCATGTTGCTCAGGCTGGTCTCCAACTCCCGGCATCAAGTGATCTGCCGGTTTTGGCTTCCCAAAGTGCTAGGATCACAGGTGTGAGCTACTGCGCCTGGCAGAAACACTACATTAAATGTATGCTTTGATTGTAAGACACAAAATATCCCTAAATTCTGGATATTAAAATATGGGAAAAGAATTTTATTTCAGAATGGAGGGAAAATGGGGCATACATAATATGCTATATTTATCAATTCCAGAATACATATTTTAACTTCTCTGAAATCATAATATATCCTAAAATCTATGGCTCATTATGGTTTAATTGGTAGATTTTTAAAAATTTCTTAGTAATGAATAAAAATGGTGCATTTAATAATTTCAAGTTCAATGTAATTAAGTTGTATATACTTTTTCTCTCAAAAAAGCTGGATTATTTTGTAACCTGTTTTATTTACTTCATAAGATGTTGTGAACAACTTTCAAAACCATTAATATCCTTCGACACCATTTTAATGGCTGCATAGTATTCTTTTTGTTGACTTGTATATTAATTTAATTAGATGCCATATTTTTTTTAATTTTTATTTTAGATTTTGGGGGTACATGTGCAGGTTTGCTACATGAGCATATTGTGGGATGCTGAGGTTTGGGCTTCTAATAATCTGCTTGCCCAAGTAGTGAACATGGTACCCTATAGATAGCTTTTCAACTCTTGCCCCTCTCTCTCCCTCTCCCCTTTTGGAATCTCCAGTGTTTATTGTTCACATTTTTGTGTCCATATGTACCCAATGTTTATCTCTCACTTCAAAATGAAAACGTGTTATTTGGTTTTCTGTTTCTGTATTAATTTGCTTAGGAGAATGGCTTCCAGTTGCACCCATATTGCTGCAAAGGACATGATTTTGTTCTTTTTTTAACGGCTGTGTAGTATTACAGGGTATATATGCACCATGTTTTCTTTATATAATCCAACATTGATAGGCACCTGGGTTGTTTCCATGTCGTTGCTACTGTGGATAGTGCTGTGATAAACATATGAGTGCATGTGTGTTTTTGGTAGAATGATTTATTTTCCTTCAGGTAGATATTCAGTAATGGGATTGCTGGGTCGAATGGTAATTCTAGTTTTAGTTTTTGGGGAACTCTCCAGGCTGCTTTCTACAAGGGCTGAACTAATTCGTAGATGCTTTGTTTTGGATGTCAAGGGTCTGCTCTTTTTCCTAGTAGATCTTCCCATATATCTCTGATTATGTATTAAAGACAAATTCCTACAAGTACAAATTTTGAATTCAAAAGACATTTTTAAGGCTTTTGATATAGATTTCCAAATTACCTCACCAAAGGAGAACATACATTTTTCTACTAGCAGCACAGGAGTTGCCTCCTCATCCCAATACTGGCCAATACAGAAAACTATTTTCACTTTTTCATGTTTGTCAATTAAATCTGTTAAAACTTATCTTAGTATTGTTTTAACTTGAATTTTTTATTATTAGAGAAGTGAAAGTTTTTTAACATTTATTCTTTTATGAATTGTTGTTTTCTTTTGATGCCCTCAATTTTTTTTTTTTTTTTTTTTTTTTTCCTGTGGCCCAGGCTGGAGTGCAGTGGCGCAATCTCGGCTCACTGCAAGCTCCGCCTCCCGGGTTCACGCCATTCTCCCGCCTCAGCCTCCCGAGTAGCTGGGACTACAAGTGCCTGCACCACGCCAGGCTAATTTTTTTTTTATTTTTTAGTAGAGACGGGGTTTCACCGTGTTAGCCAGGATGGTCCGATCTCCTGACCTCATGATCTGCCTGCCTCGGCTTCCCAAAGTGCTGGGATTACAGGTGTGAGCCACCGCACCCGGCTGATGCCCTCAATTTTTAAGTATATGCATAACTCATTTGTTTATTACTCCTTTATGTCTAGTTCTCCCCTCTGTTACCTAGCTCGATGCACACAACAGATGCTCAATAAATACTTGTGGAAAGAATCAGGGAGGGAAGGAAAGAGAGAGAAAGAGAGAGGGAAAGAACATGGGGTTTCACCATGTTGCCCAGGCTGGTCTCAAACTACTGACCTCAAGAGATTTGCCTGCCTCAGCCTCCGAAAGTGCTGGGATTACAAGCGTGAGCCCCTAGGCACCCAGCCTTTAGTTCCTTTTGCTGCTGTAACAAACTACTGTAACTTCAATGGCTGAAAACAACACAAGTTTATTATCTTATAGTCCTGGAGGTTAGAAGTCTAAAAACAGGCTGATACTTCTGTTTCTTCACTATCTCCATCTTCTTGAGGCTGCCCACATTCCTTGGCTCATGGCCCCCTTCCTGAATCTTTAAAGCCAGCACTGTAACATCTTGTTCCCCTCTGACCTCCTGCCTCCTCTGAAGGACCTTGCAATTACATTAGGCCCACCTAGGTAATTCGGGATACTGTCCTTGTCTCAAGGTCTTTAACTTAATCACACATGCAAAGTTCCTCTGCCATGTAATGTAACCTATTTACAGGTTATGGGGATTAGGACATTGACAATTTTTGGGGGGCTATTATTTAGTCTACCCCAACCAATAAGAATTTTCTAGATTGATCCAATTCATCACAAAATATGCTAAGAAGGAGCAAGGACAGTTAGTGGATTTTTTTAAGTTCTTTAAATAAAAACTTGAACAGTCTCTAAATTATTCTGGTTACAAAGTTGAAAGTGTTCAGGAGATTATGTATATATAGTGTGTGTATAGGTAAAAAGTGGGGAACATGAGAAAAAGTTGAGTATTTGTAAATAAATTACTGACAACCAGGCTTTTTTTGAAAATGGAACCAGTTATGAGCTTTCTTAGGTGCAGCAGAGCCGGTGGGGTTTAGTCAGTGTAATTCTGTGTGAGCCTGTGGCAATGGCAGGATTAGCCCTGGCAGACACACAAACACACATGTGGCCTTTAATCTGATAACAGCTGGTGGTTGGTTAGTGGGGGATAAATGATGCTATAAATGGAAATAATTTAATGAAAGGATTAGAGAAATTCCGGAACAATTAGTTCAGAAAATGAGTAAGTGTTAAAGTATTCAAGTGACAGCCTTGAATGTTTGCATTGGATGTTGAGAATAACCACAGTTGGTTTAGAATTCTGCTTTTCATTTGGCACTTTCAGCTATAGAGGCATGACATGTCGATATGTTACACAGTCTATTGTGAGTTGTATTGCTAAATATCGCTCAATAATTCTTAAATCCAGAAGTCTGAGAATGATTGCCTTTTAAAGATGGATTAGATCAAATGGCAGGTTGTCCCCATAATAATGCTATCTTTACCCACTTACATCCGAGCATGTGTTCTGAACACGAATTGAGGGGTGTGCTTCAGCTAGGTCATGTAAAT
The DNA here is from genome assembly GCF_008728515.1 of Papio anubis. Classification (NCBI taxonomy): domain Eukaryota; kingdom Metazoa; phylum Chordata; class Mammalia; order Primates; family Cercopithecidae; genus Papio; species Papio anubis. Next base: position 87,590,014 of record NC_044989.1, read on the forward strand.
GTATACAGGTCTTCGTAGGGTATGTGAGCTGTGGCAGAGAAAATCTTGAGAGTTGGTGTTTTAATAAAAAAAGGGATGCTAAAAATAAATTGGCAATATCCAGGCTTGATCCAAGAAAACAGTACCTTCTTTTTTTTTTTTTTTTTTTTAGATAGGGTCTCACTCTATTGCTCAGGCTGGAGTGTCATGGCACAGTCATGGCTCACTGCAGCCTTTACCTGCTGGGCTCAAGCCATCCTCCCACCTCAGCCTCTGGAGTAGCTGGGACTACAGGTGCCCACCACCATGGCTGGCTAATGTTTTATTTTTGTTTTTTGTAGAGACAGTGTTCTCTACCGGACACTATTTTGCCCAGGCTGATCTCAAACTCCTGGGCTCAAGTGATCCTCCTGCCTCAGCCTTCCAAAGTTCTGGGATTACAGGTGTGAGCCACTGCCCCTGGCCCCCACTGACTTCTTCTGTCAAGGTATTTAATAGTCAGTGCAAACATGAATCTCATGATCTCATCCAGCGGCTACCTTTGTCTCCTATATGTATACCCTGACATGGACACATTTGCCTCATATCAGTGCCTCTTTCTAGAAGACCTCTACCTTCTCTGAGTACAAACTCAGCCCATCTCTCGAGGTCAGAACAATGCCTCCTCATCTCGTAGGTGATTGCCTTTCTAGATTGCCTCCCCTACCTCCGTTGAAGTAGTCTCTCTTCCTCGAAACTTACAGCAAGTTACCATGTTCGTGGAATGTTGTGGGTTCTGCCTTGTTTATACGTGTTTATGTCCCATCCCAGCCTGGGGACTGCTTGAAGGCAAGGTCGGTGTCTCCTTTATCTTTTAAGGCCGTCTATTACCTAGCTCAATGCACATAACAGATGCTCAACAAATACTTGCAGAAAGAGGCAGGGAGGGAAGGAAAGACAGAGGGAAAGAAGAAAAAAAGAAGGAATGAGAAAAAGAATTTAAAATATTGTGAAGTTATCTGGGTACTTGAGGGACGGGATGTTCTTTAAGACACCTACTCACAGGCTGGGTGAGGTGGCTCATGCCTGTAATCCCAGCATTTTGGGAAGCTGAGGCAGGCGGATGGCTTGAGCTCAGGAGTTTGAGACCAGCCTGGGCAACATAATGAGCCTCCGTCTCTACAAAAAAAATAAAATCAAGCTGAGCCTGGTGGCCTGCACCTGTAGTCCCAGCTACTTGGGAGGCTAAGGTGGGAGGGTCGCTTGAGCCCAGGAGTTTGAGGCTGCAATGAGCCATGATTATACCATTGCATTCCAGCCTAGAGGACAGAGAAAGACCCTGTCTCTTTAAAAAGAAAAAAAAAAAAGACACTTCCCTCTAATTTTTGAGGAGAGACCTTCCGGCAGGCTGGGAGTTTATAAGCAGCCCTGAAAGACAGAACTGTTGAACTGTTGGTCCAGTCCTCTCTTGCTGAGTTTTTAGGGGGCTTGCCCACCATGCAGGCACCTTGTCTTTGCATGTATCTGTCCGTGAGCAACTATTTCCATACAAGGAGCTGAGCAGCAGCTGCCCTTCCAGCCCTCTTCACTCTGACAGATCGCAGAATCCAGCAGGGCTGCAGAGCAGAGTGAGAGGGGACCAGCTGCTGGAGCAGGCACATTCAAGGCTGCAGGCCAAGCAGGTGGACTCTGTAGCTGCCTCTGCCCTCTGTGTGCTGAGAGTAGCATCCGGCGTCAGAGACTCTTAAGAGAATAATATCCCTGTGAGGATAATGATCGTGGCTACTCTAAAGGTTGCTGTGAAGATTTTTTAAAAAACGAATCACTAAAAACATCTCTTTGAAATGGCAAAGTGCTGTGTAAGTGGGAGTTGATACCTTTTGGTGTGAATAGGAATATGAGACTGGGGAGAAACGAGACTTGCTGAAGGTCACCCAGCTAAGCCTGCCTGGGACAAATGCTCTTTCTCGGAATCCAAAAAGTGGCTTTAGGACTTCATGTCATTTGGACGCTCTCCTGCACTGGGGCCAGTAAGGTGGGGGAGGGATGGGCATTTCTTTCTTTCTTTCTTTTTTTTGAGATGGAGTCTCACATTGTCGCCCAGGCTGAAGTGCAGTGGCGCGATCTTGGTTCACTGCAAGCTCCGCCTCCCAGGTTCTCCTGCCATTCTCCTGCCTCAGCCTCCTTAGTAGCTGGGATTACAGGCGCCCACCACCACACCTGGCTAGTTTTTTGTATTTTTAGTAGAGACAGGGTTTCGCTATGTTGGCCAGGCTGGTCTCGGACACCTGACCTCATAATCCACCCTCCTTGGCCTCCCAAAATGCTAGGATTACAGGCATGAGCCACCGTGCCTAGCCAGGATGGGCATTTCTGTCAGGGGAGTGCTCTTGTCCCCATACGATGTTCTCCTGTAGCTGGGCTGTCTTCCTTTCTGGTAGCTGCCTGGAATAAGCTGGCGCTGGGGATGAGAGGAACTCGGTGATCAACCTGGCCCAGCCCTGTCTGAGTGACAGGCAGGATGGGTGGCTTGGGCTGATGTCCGCTGAGCACTTATCCAGTGCCAGGCTCTGTGCTGACCACCTTACACATGTGATTTCTTTTAACCCTAAAATCACTATGAGAGTGGTGAGATTTCAGAACTTCTTTGTAGTTTTCATCTTGCTTGAATTTTTAAAAATAGTATATTTCATTCAAAAGTACTGGTCAGTGGTCTAAAAGATAGCAAGATCTAGGTGTTGCTACTCCCATTTTCACATAAGGAAACAAAAGCTTGGAGAAGTCAGGGGACTTGCTCAAGGTCACACAGCCAGTAGATACTGGAGTCAGGAGAAGAACCCAGCTCTGACCAACTCTAGGTTTGACCTTCCGTAACACCCAACCCCATGCCAAGGAGGGGAGATGGGAACCAGAGGGACAGGCTTAAAAAAATTTTGGACTAGATTTGAAATAAAACAAAAAATCTCCCTTTCCTGTCTACTTGACACATCTCGGTGTATCCCACCAGAAGGAGCAGGATTTGGGTTTTCTCTCATCTCGACATTCTTGCTACTCAAAGTTGAAGCAACAGTATTGCCTGGGAGCTTGTTAGAAATGCAGAATCCCAGCCCCCACCCCACATACTAAATCTGAACCCGAGTTTTAACAAAATTGCTGGTGACGTGTGCACACTGAAGTTCCGGAAGTTCGACTCTGCATCCTCCTTCTCCCCAGCTCCAGTCTTGTGGCTAAGCCCTACCAGCAGCTGCGGGCATAGAGAGAAGGTCAACCTCATCCCAAAGGAAGCCTACATTTAAGAAAGATAACTCAATGCTTCCCAGGTTTCACCAGCTTTTAAAAATTGGCTCTAGGCCCTAGAAAAATTACAGAATGGCATATAAAATAGATCTGTGATCCTGAAGGAACTATTTGGTGGTTCATATTTGGAACCCACCCAAGTTCACTATGAGAAAAGAAATCATTGATCACATTTTCTTTTTATGAAAAGTATTTGAAGTTTATTACAGCAAAGAATCTCATGAGATAACATGAATTATTTAATAGCAAAGAATCCCATGAGATAACATGAATTATTTAATAGCAAAGAATCTCATGGACATAACATGAATTGATCCAAAGCCTGATAAAATGATTATACAAGTGTAATGTTCTTCCTGTCACCCAATCTTGGGTGAAGGCTGCTTTGCAGCACCTTAAGGTTCTGTCTCCTGGTCACGGTGGTTATTAGTGACTTTGAGAACATGAGGGTCATGTCACTGGAATTTATTCTTAGGGACATAATATAGCTACAGTTAATAGCAGATAGAGTATTCTCTAATCAGGCCCTAGTAGAAGTGTATTAAGTTAGTTCATGGGAGCTTGGAGGCAAATGCCAGGGGAGACATATTCTTTCTCTTGGAGCCAGGCTAGGAAAACTTGCCGTAATAAACCTCACAAGCAGCATGGACTAAGTAAGGACAGGGTTGTGTGAGGGGTCCATTCCTGATGTCTACAATAAGGTCATTAGTAAGGGGTCTTTGTACAGAATTGAAAAACAATAATCCCAGCATTTTGGGAGGCTGAGGTGGTCAGGAGTTCCAGACCAGCCTGACCAACATGGTGAAATTCCATCTCTACTAAAAAATACAAAAATTAGCCAGGCATGGTGGCGGGTGCCTGTAATCCCAGCTACTCAGGAGGCTGAGGCAGGAGAATCACTCGAACCTGGGAGGCAGAGATTGCAGTGAGCCGAGATTATGCCACTGCACTCCAGCCTGGGCTACAGAGCGAGACTCTGTCTCAAAACAAAAAACAAAAAACAATAAAAGTCAATCTTTTTTTGTTATCACCATGTACCAGCAATTCTAAACAACGTCAAGGATAAAATACTTCTCCTCACTCCAAAATCCGTAAGAGTCTAAGTTCTGAAAAACTGCTGTTGGGTAAACCTCATTTTAGCACATTTTAAAATTGCCTATCTTTTAATAAACATTGTATTCTGCCTGGAAGTTAATTCTGAGGACCTTCAGTTACACAGTCAGCCATGTGGACTCGACTACATGTGTTCATTGTGAAAGTAAATTCTTTTTTTTTTTTTTTTTTTTTTTTTTTTTTTTTTTTGAGACGGAGTCTCGCTCTGTCGCCCAGGCTGGAGTGCAGTGGCCAGATCTCAGCTCACTGCAAGCTCCGCCTCCCGGGTTCCCGCCATTCTCCTGCCTCAGCCTCCCAAGTAGCTGGGACCACAGGCGCTGCCACCTCGCCCGGCTAATTTTTTTTGTGTGTTTTTAGTAGAGACGGGGTTTCGCCGTGTTAGCCAGGATGGTCTCGATCTCCTGACCTCGTGATCCGCCCGTCTCGGCCTCCCAAAGTGCTGGGATTACAGGCTTGAGCCACCGCGCCCGGCCGAAAGTAAATTCTTAAACTTCAGAGTTATTCCAGGTTGTGTTGGCCACAGTCTATGTCTCCAATCCTTGTGATACCATATATTCCCACATGTTTAAGTAGATTAGAAATAAGCAGTGACTATGAAGATGAAGACTCAAAATTTGTTATTCGAAGTGTTCACCTAGGTGATTTTCATTTGTGTTTGAAATTTAAAACAATAAAACAGAATTGTGAAGAGTAATGTTTTTGTTTGGTAGGCACACGTATTAGTGTATACATGAAATATGAATGTGTGAATACATGTATATGAATAAAAAGATGAGGATATTGTACTAGGCTATTCTAAAATGTCAATTTGGGTGTAAAATATGAGAGTAGTTCTGGTGTGGGGTCGCTCTCTGATGGGCGACCTTGGAACAGACAAGCATAAAGTTACAAGTGACAGGTTACAAGGGACAGACAGCATGATTGTGCTTGTGTCTAACTGTTCCCTCTCCAGACCACCTCTTGGCTCTCCTCCCATTCTCTCCTGCCTTGGGTTTATATTCCTGGTATGAGCCCTGATGCCCCAGAGGTGGACATCTGCTCCTCCTTCCTCGTTCCTAACCTAAGACAGACTCTGAAATTTGCAGATGACTCAGAGATTAGCATACCAATATGAAAGATGACAGAAGAAAATTCAAAATGACCTTGACGTTTTGGAATGCTACACTGAAAACCATCAGTTAGGAATAAATGTGAAGACTGCACTTCAAGTTTAAAAATTCAGTGTCACAAAGGAGCTTTTAGGCTGATGGATGTAGTCTTTACTTATTTATTTATTTTTATTTTTTATTTTTTATTTTATTTTTTTCGAGATGGAGTCTCACTCTGTCGCCCAGGCTGGAGTGCAGTGGTGCAATCTTGGCTCACTGCAAGCTCCGCCTCCCTGGTTCAAGCGAGTCTCCTGCCTCAGCCTTCCGAGTAACTGGGACTATAGGCACATGCCACCACGCCCAACTAATTTTTGTATTTTTAGTAGGGACTGGATTTTGCCATGTTGGCCAGGCTAGTCTCAAACTCCTGACCTTAGATGATCCACCTGCCTTGGCCTCCCAAAGTGCTGGGATTACAGGTGTAAGCCACTGTGCCCGGCCTGGATATGTTTATTATCTTGATTGTGATGATGGTTTTGTGGGTAGATGCATATGTCAGAACCTATCAAAGTGTTCTTTTTTTTTTTTTTTTAACACTTATTGTGTGTCAATCATACCTCCATAAAGATGTCTAGAAAATGCAATGCTGTGTAGACAAACAGAGTAGAAACTCTGGCTTGACTGTAGCACCTTTGAGAAAGCTTGGGAGGTTCTACTGACTGTATTTGTAATTTGACCCTAATTTTTTTTTTCTTTCTTTCTTTCTTTTTTTTTTTTGAGGCAGAGTCTTGCTCTGTCACCCAGGCTGGATTGCTGTGGCACGATCTCGACTCACTGCAACCTCTGTCTCTGGGTTCAAGCAATTCTCCTGCTTCAGACTCCTAAGTAGCTGGGATTACAGGCATGTGCCACCATGACCAACTAATTTCTGTATTTTTAGTAGAGACAGGGTTTTACCATGTTGGCCAGGCTGTTCTCAAACTCCTGACCTCAGGTGATCGGCTCGCCTCGGCTTCCCACAGTGCTGGGCTTACAGGTGTGAGCCACTGCACCCGGCTGTTTGACCCTAAATTAATGTGAGGTTTTCACTAAAGAAACTAATGGAAGCACAATGTGGAGATCCGACAAGCGTGCATGGTACCACATCTGAATAGTATACTCTGCTCTGGGCACCATAATTGTGAGGTGTTGACACCCGAGCTCTCACCTGTGTTTGGCCAGGAGACAAGATTTGGAGCCTTCTTGGAATCCAATTTACTTGGATTTTTCAGCAGTCCAGTTCCTGCTAATGAACTGCAAATTCCTGCCAGAAAATGCAATCCTGACTTGAGGCAGATGTAAGAAATTCGTAACTCTCCATCGGCAGGAGTTTAGAGAGTTCACTAAGTGGCCAGGGTTCCCTGTAGGCCCCATGTGCTCTATTCTGCTGGGGCACTTATGACAAATGACCTTCTCAGGGAGGGTGCACCCTCTGTGGCCTAGTTATGACGGACTGCGGAACCTGTGCAGTTCTCAGTATGCTAGTGTGATTCTACTCCTCCTCATTCACTAGGAAAGTTTAAGGGAAGGCAAGTTTAAGAGTGAGGAAACTGTTACTGTGAGGATAACTTTGAATCTGCTCTAAATTAGAAATAAACACTGACCTTTCATGCCCTCAAGTACTTTATGATTGTTAACAGATTAGTAGCAATGCACCTCCTAGTGGATGGGGATACAACGGTGTGTTGAGCTGGCCAGCCAGAGCCTGAAAACTGCCTGGACTTTAGGAAGCCCAGGATGTAGCATAGAGCAGTAACCTCTGCCGTGCCCTCAGCTGGCTCTGCACCTGTCTATCCCCTTCTAGATGCCATGCTGGGATCAGTGCTAGGGGTCAGGCTCAAGGGTCAGGCCTGGCCTTTGGGCTGGTCCGTGAGCCTGACCCCCTGGCACTGGCCAGCACATGTTGCTTGATTTCTCAGCTAAACCCACCCTCTTTTGGCTACAGGGATTTCTGTAGATATATCAGAGGCCACTAGAAAGGTGCGAGAATTCTAGAAACCATGTACAAGGAATTGTTTAAAGATCTGGGAGTATTTAACTTGGAGGAGAGAAATGAATGGGAAGCAAGGCAGTGGTCTTCAAATTCTTGAAGAACGGATCTGACCAGGCTTGTTCCATTGGGCAAGGACCCAGAAGGCCAAATTAGGGTACAGGAGTAGGTTTTCTGGGGAGGCAAATTCAAGCTTAACACAAGGAGGAAGCTTGCAACAATTAGGACTGGCCAACAATGAACTGACTGTTCTCAGAAACAGTGAACTCCTTTTCACTGTGGGAATTAGAATATTCATGGCCAGGGATGGACACAAAAGATTTCTGTGCTTGAATGTTCTGTAGAAGTTTCTCCCTCCAGGCTTTAGAATTCTGCGGTTTTAAAAGCTCCTGTGTTCTTATACTTTTGAGGTCCCTGTTTAGACTGTGGACTCCTACCTGAGTTTACCCATCCACTTGCTTCCCGGAAGCTCAGCACTTCCCTGCAGATCATTGAACTGGTTTTCATTATTTCTTTGCTTCAGTGGTTGGGATTTCTCTTCCTCACATTGCAGGAGCATGAGGTTGAGGCCCAGAGATTCTGTGCATCATACCAGATTTCCCTCACTCTGGATGTCAGGCTATGTCCCGAAATACATTTCCTATGGAGCCTATGCCCTTGTCTGTTTGAATGATGGGTTTAACATGGGGGACACAGAGCTCTCTAATGGGAACACTAAGAGGCTAGAAGCACCGGGTGAGGATCCTCATCTTCTCACAACTCTCTCCCTCAACCATCGAATGGGCTTGCATTTTCCTCCTCATCACTTCCATCCTCGCTGTGAGCTGGGAGAATATGTCAATGACAGTGAAATCAGTAACGCTGTCATTCTTACTGTTGCAAAACACACAGACTGTGACATATATCATAGTGTGTAGATATTCTTTTGCATACAATACTATGATGCTCTTGTCCCATCATACTGTAGATCATTATGATTTGTTGTACTTTGGGAAAGGGGACACTACATTTCAACAATGAGAAAGACATGTCGCCAAAATGCCCCCTCCAACACAGTGCCAATGACCTGTGACTTCGGGCGAGGGGATCATAAGGAATTCAAGCGTCTTCTCCAAAGAGTCTAGGACCCCCCTGTGCTCCCCGTCATAGTATTCACCACACTGCACGTTCAATTGTTTCTCTAGTAATTTGTGGTATTCCCAATGCCTAACACACTTAGGTCATGAATTTACCCTTCCTGAATTGAAGGGCTTATATGCAGAGGATAAGAGTGTCCTCCACATGGGGGTCACTTAAAAATATTTGGTAGGCCAGGTGTGGGGGCTCACGTCTGTAATCCCAGCACTTTGGGAGGTCGAGGTGGGTGGATAACTTGTCGGGAGTTCGAGACCAGCCTGAATAATGTGGTGAAACCTTGTCTGTACTAAAAATACAAAAATTAGCCGGGTGTGGTGGCACGTGCCTATAATCCCAGTTACTTGGGAGGCTGAGGCAGAAGAATTGCTTGAACCTGGGAGGTGGAGGTTGCAGTGAGCCGAGATCGTGCCACTGAACTCCAGCCTGGGCGACAGAGCGAGACTCCGTCTCAAGAAACAAACAAACAAAAATTGCTAAAGGAATTGTTATTGCCGAGAAGGGCCTTTGGAAGCCCAGACTCCTCATTTTGGAAGATGGAAATCTGAAGTTTAGACAGACAAGGACCAGTGAGCTGAACCCAGTACCAGAATGCCGTGTTCCACTGGCTGCATGGTGCCCTTTCCACTGTGCTCCCAATCATGTATCTTCTCTCTCCATTTCCAGCCTTGTTAATTTTGTGTGCCACACCTGCTTCAAGAGGCAGGAGAAGCTCCATCGCTGTGGGCAGTGCAAGTTTGCCCATTACTGCGACCGCACCTGCCAGAAAGATGCTTGGTTGAACCACAAGAATGAGTGTTCGGCCATCAAGAGATACGGGAAAGTACCCAATGAGAACATCAGGTGAGAGCTGGGCCCCATGGTGGTGCTTCAAATTTCCAAATGTCAGGCTGGAGTGGCCTCTGTAACGGCATTCCCAGATCTAAGGAAGCCAAGCTGAGTGCAAGTCAGGAAAGAGCCTCAAAGACTGCATATGGTCACTTCTGTTCACTCCCTTAAGGTCTAAGAGGGAGAACTGGCTGTTGACAGCAGTGATTCCAAACTGCAGCCACAGGCTGAAACTGGCTTGCAGACTCCTGCTGTAGGGCTCCCAAGTGTTTAGTTTATTTATGTATTTTGGATACAGGGGCTTGCTCTGTTGCCCAGGATGGAGTGCAGAGGCCCTGATCACAGCTCACTTGACCTCCTAGGCTCAAGTGATCCTCCCACCTCAGCCTCTCGACTAGCTGGGACCACCGGCATGCACCACCATACCTGTTTAATTTTTGTTTTTTGTAGAGACGGTGTTTTGTCATGTTGCCCAGGGTAGCCTCGAACTCCTGAGATCAAGCGATCCACCCGTCTCAGCCTCCCAAAGTGCTGGTATTATAGCCATGAGCCACCATGCCCAGCCAAGGGGCAAGTGTTTTTAAATTGATCCACCAATGTTTAAAAATTGGGAAATTTCATATTTTAAAATTAGGATTTTTGACTTCTCTTGGAAAACAAAAACAAACAAAAAAACTGAAGATCTGGCAAAATAGGCTAGAGCTGAGTAGTATCTGCCACCTTTGAAAAAATACAGAGCTTTCTAAGTCACAGCAGCACCACTGCTCCCTGTGGTCATACACGTTACACCAGAGAGCGCATTTGAGTTTGCAACTAACGGCCTTTCCTGGTGGCCATCATCAGAAATCTCAAGGCCAGTAGCTCCAGTACAAGAGATTCCCAAGTCCTGGAGGCTTGGTGCTGGGCTGCAGGGAGATGCTCAGGAAGCCAGCACTGCAGAGCAAAGGAGATGGAGATGGTGACTGGGAGCATTTTCACTGTGTGCGTAGGGTGTGAAGTTAAGGTACAGAATGGAATTGTCATATCATGATGATTTTTAGGAACCGGCAGGATGAAATGGCTCAGTCAACCTCTCCATGCCCCTTAGCTCCATCTACTGAAACAATACATATGCTTCAAGACCTAAAGTAAATGGCACCTCCTATGACAGTTATTGAGTTGAAATCTATCACGCATTGACCTCTATTCTCTGAGCTTCATAACCCTTTCCTCATTATTTGGAGGCAGCAGATCTTCCATGTGCTGAGTTGTGTTTTCCCCAGTGCTGCCCTGGGCTCCCTGTGAAGACACCTCAGTTTCCAGGCACCTGGAGTCCCACGCGGGGCATTTCTCCAGAAATAACTCAGTGACTCAAACGGGAGAAATCGGGAAGATGAAAAAGGTTCTGGAGACAGATGGTTGGTGATGGTTGCACAACAGTGTGAGTGTGCTTAATGCCACCAAACTGTGTACTTTAAAATGGTTAAAATGGTTCAAAAAGAGGTGGGGGGCAGAAAGGACCCTGAGGTGATGACACTGTTTAGTACCTTGACTGTGCAGGTGGATACATGAAGCTACATAGGTGATACCATTGTATATAATTAAACACACATACACATTCATGAATATAAGCCAAATGGAAGAAATCTGAATAACAGAGGTGGGATAATATTCTGGCTGTGATGTTAGTTTTCCAAAATGTTACCATTAGAGAAAACTGGGCAAAATGTACAAGGGATCTCTTTGTATTGTTTTCCAACTGCCTGTAAATCTGCAATTATCTCAATTAAAATTTCAATTAAAAAAAAAAAAAAACGAGGAGAGGGCCTGTGCTTTGCCCAGCAGGTCTCTCCTCAGGAACAGGATCTGTCCTAGACCACCATCCCCTCCCTAGGTGCCTGAAAAGTGAGCAGTCAGTGGGTGGCAGGAACATTAAAGTGTCCTTGGGTTATAAGTTTCATCACAGGCCACCTAATAGTTAACAAAGAGGCCTTTGGGGTGAAGTACACCCCTCTGTCTCATACTCAAGTCCCTGTGTCTCTACAGGTCTCCTCCTGTCCCACCTGGCCTCCTACTCTTCCCCCAGAGCCCCGCTCCAGCCAGGCCAGGTCCTGCACGTGGCATGCCCGTGGCTGCCTCGAGGCCTCTGCTCACACTGTTTCCCCACCTAGATGGCCTTCTCCACTTTCACACTACCCAATCCTTAATAATATCAACACCGGCCGGGCGCGGTGGCTCAAGCCTGTAATCCCAGTACTTTGGGAGGCCGAGACCGGCGGATCACGAGGTCAGGAGATCGAGACCATCCTGGCTAACACGGTGAAACCCCGTCTCTACGAAAAAAATACAAAAAACTAGCTGGGTGAAGTTGCAGGCGCCTGTAGTCCCAGCTACTCGGGACGCTGAGGCAGGAGAATGGCGTAAACCCGGGAGGCGGAGCTTGCAGTGAGCTGAAATCCGGCCACTGCACTCCAGCCTGGGCGACAGAGCGAGACACAGTCTCAAAAAAAAAAAAATAATAATAATATCAACACCTTCACATATAATGCAGACACCTATTACCTCACTTTGTCTTCTGAATACCTCTGGAGGTTAGCACAGCAGGGAATATTTTCCCTATTTTACTGGCCACCAGATAGATTCAGAGAGGTCAAGTGACTTGCCCAGGTTCACACAGTAAGAAGTGGAAACAGGTCATTAGACTCCTGATGCAGGGCTCATCACAGTAGGCCACAATGTTAAGAGAGACCCAGGCTGCCGCACCTCTCTCTGTCCCCAGACCCCATGGGACCTGGCTCCTGCCCAAACCTCCACCTTTATTTGGTCTCCATTTCTTGCTCCCTGTGCTCCCGCCACCTCTGCCTTCCTGCTGTTTCTCCATCAGACCAAGCTCATTCCTTCGTCAGGGCCTTTGTACTCACTGCTCTCTCCCGAAGTGCTCTTTCTCCAGTGTCACAGAGCCAGCTCCTCCACCCCTTCCAATTCCAGCTCAAGTGTGCCTCCCCTGTGACACTTCCCCGGAAGACCTTAGCTTCCCCACCCCAGTCACTCTCTATCATGCCACCCTGTATTTTTTTTTCTGCATAGCACTTTCTATGTAAAATGTGCTTGTTTACTTACCTCTCCCCCACTATATGAAGCATCACAATAGAATAAATTCCATCTATCTAGTTTAAAACCATATCTTGGGCCCAACATTGTGCCTGGCATGCCTGAGACACCCAGTAAATGTGTGTTGAATGAATGAATTCAGCTGTAGTGCCCCCCTGCTGCTGCCCATCCCACAGGCTGGCGGCGCGCATCATGTGGCGGGTGGAGAGAGAAGGCACCGGGCTCACGGAGGGCTGCCTGGTGTCTGTGGACGACTTGCAGAACCACGTGGAGCACTTTGGGGAGGAGGAGCAGAAGGAGCTGCGGGTGGACGTGGACACGTTCTTGCAGTACTGGCCGCCCCAGAGCCAGCAGTTCAGCATGCAGTACATCTCTCACATCTTCGGAGTGGTAGGCCCCCTGCGTCCTTTCTCCACCCTCCCTGTCTGTCTCCTCTTTCCTTCCCTCCTCCTGCTTGGGGAGGGTGGGGCTTCTCAGAAGTGAACTACGAGGCGGAAGCCCTGTCCACCCTGGACCCTAATTTCTGTTTCCATAAAGGTCTCATCTAGCCCAGGCAGCCAGAGGCTCTGGAGAAACCACCTTCTGTTTACCATATGTAGCAGAAACCCCTACTGCCCTTTCCATTTCAGAGCCCAGGGACAGGCCTCCAAACGACCCAACTAATAAAATCCAGAGATTCTAGAGTATGATTCCTCATAAAGGAGAGGCCATGGTGACAGCTGGGATCGTCCAACTAAGAAGTTTCCAGAAACTGCCAGGCCACAGTTGGGAGGGGAGGCCAAGAGGACTGAAAGAGGATAGGAGCTTGAAATGAAGACCCCCTCATCCCGGACTCTGTCTTCTGGCCTTGTTTACTATGAGGCCATTCCTGCTCTATCTGAATTGGCATCCCACGTACAAATCTTACTTATTTATCCATCTCTGGATGATAGATTTGGATGGTAATTTATCCTCTTACTTATCTGCACTTTTTATACTTTTTCCTCTACACATTGAAAATAAAGACCCCCAATCACTATCCCTTCCTGCCCACCAGTCACTTTGGAAACCTTTTTCCAGGTCTGCCAGGCAGGATTGATGTGGAGCCTGGAGCAGGGGGAGCTGTGAGCCAGAGAGAGGGGAGTCAGGGTTTTGGGGTGGGAGCAACCAAGCCAGGTGAGGCCATAACGGTCCCGGAAGTGGGGGGGCGAGAGCCCAGTGGATGAAGAGGCTCAGGTCCTGGCTGTGGGGATGGATGTGTTCCACCTGGTAGGCCAGGCCCTTTATGTGGCGAAGGTGAGCAGGCTGAGGAGGGAGGAGGACAAACATCACACTGACATCTCTCGAGTCTTCACCATAGTGGGGGACAAAGGGAGAGATTGATTGAGTCCAAGGATTTGGCTCACACAATGGTGGAGGCTTGGTAAGTCCAAAATCTGCAAGGTAGGCCAGCAGGCTGGAGATCAGGGAAGAGTTGCAGTTCAAGTCCAGAGGCATTCTGCTGGCAGAACTCCTTGCTCAGGGGAGATGAGTCTTTATTCTCTTGAGGTCTTCAACTGATTAGATGAGGCCCACCCACATTCTAGCAGGCACTCTGCTTTACTCACCTCCACTAATTTAAATGTGAATCTCATCCAAAAACACCTTCACAGAAGCATACATTATAGTTTTTGACCAAATATCTGGGCACCATTGACCAGCCATGTTGGCACACAAAATTAACCACCACAGCTTCCCATGTATTATTTCACACAGTCTTTACAACACAAGGTAAGGTCCATGCTTTCAGCATTTCTATTTTATAGAACAGAAAACCTAGGTCCAGAGGGGTTACATGACCTCCAAAAGCCACATGGTTAGCTTGTGCCCAGGGAAATTCCAGAAGCAATCTGTATTTTCAGGAGCCAGAGCTTCTACCTTTTTTTTTTTTTTTTTTTTTTTTTTGATGAGAGTCTTACTCTGTCACCCAGGCTGGAGTGCCGAGGTGCAATCATGGCTCATTGCAACCTCCATCTCCCAGGCTCAAGTCATCCTCCCGCCTACCAAGTAGCTGGGACCACAGACGCACACCACTATGCCTGGCTAATTTTTGTATTTTTTTGTAGGAGCCGGGTTTCACCATGTTGCCCAGGATGATCTTGCACTCCTGAGCTCAAGTGATCTGCCCATCTCGGCCTTCCAAAGTGCTGGGATTACAGGCGTAAGCCACCACGCCCGGTCTAAGCTTTTACTTTTAACGGTTATGTTCTATAGCCTTGGGGTGAATTGGTGTGTTGCGCAATCTTGGGCATCCCTAATAGGTCTGCGGACTAGGGCTAGAGGTCATATAATTACCAAAGGTTAGAGCTGAAAAGATCCTTGGAGCTCATCTGTCCAATTTATTCAACCTATAGATGGGAAAACCAGGGCTCAGAGAAGAAAGAAGTTTGCTCCAAGTAGTACAGCTTGTTAGTGGTACTCACAGGCTTAACATCATGAACTTAC
This sequence comes from Papio anubis, assembly GCF_008728515.1. NCBI lineage: Eukaryota > Metazoa > Chordata > Mammalia > Primates > Cercopithecidae > Papio > Papio anubis. The sequence goes on from NC_044989.1 coordinate 87,605,014, forward strand.
TAAATGTCTGATGAGAATAAGTGGAGAAAGTGACACTCCTCCATATCTATGACAAATATTCATGTGAGGGAATAAATGTCTACTGGGTTTCTGTTATATATAGCATGTATTCATAGATGTATTTACAGATGAAGTGGAAATTTGCATGCAGTTACTAATGTATTCTAGGTTATATTTATTCTTATGCATTTTTCATACTGTGAGAGCAGATATTTGGAGTCTGTTTCTGTAAAGAACAATTTATTTTTAAGGAAAAGAAAATCACTTGGATGCCACATCAGTAGTAACCAACTTGATTTGCCTTGAATCTCAGAGATAAATGTTAAATATGGCACTCACCAGATTTAAAAATTGTGAGCAGGGAATATAACAGTATTCACCAGATACAAAATAATCAAAAGAGATGTTAATTTTTTTTATGAACAGCTACAGGAGTTTAAACTAAGTAGGCAGAGGAAATAGGGGGAGGAAAAGCTCTTTCACACACACACACACACACACACACGTGCAAAGAAGGGTACAGAGAGAAAAACCAAGACAGAGACTGAGGAATACTCATGTAAGACCCAGATACAGAAAAAGGAAAACATTTCCATCTTTGACTCTTTTAGAATACAGCCACAAAAAACTTTCAAGGTAGGGTTGCATTTTTGCAGATGTGGGACTGTCCCATGGCCCTAATCTTGTGCGTCATTTGGAGTCACACAGAGAACAGGGGACTAATGTTCTGTGTCCAGACTCCCTAAGCATCTCCAGGGTGAGACTGGGTCTTCTGTTTTTTAAAATTGCTTTCAACAGCTAGAATAGCGTTCTGTCCATGTCTGTTGACTGACTCTTTCATCTTTTCCTCTGGGTAGATTAACTGCAACGGTTTTACTCTCAGTGATCAGAGAGGCCTGCAGGCCGTGGGCGTAGGCATCTTCCCCAACCTGGGCCTGGTGAACCATGACTGTTGGCCCAACTGCACTGTCATATTTAACAATGGCAAGTGAGTATGTCTTTATCTGGGGGTGTGTGTGATGGGGATGGGGAGACCTATGGTGTTTTGTCCACTTGACTTAAGGCAAAGTCAACCTGCTAAACCTCAACTAGCATAGATTTTAAATGTATAGCACATAGAAATCTCATTCCAGAATAATTGTGAATGAGAGAAAGGCATCATGGAAGATATCAAAGAATTCAACCTGGGTCATTTCTGAGTGTGTGTTTCTTGGGGCTGCCTAGATGTATCAGATAAACCTTTAACTACTATTTTAAAACTTGAAGCCTAGGATTATCTGTCTAGAGGTCATTTAGTCAAGGTCTCAGCAGGAATCAGGAGGCACACTCAAAGGGGTTTACCCAAATACAATTGAATGAAGGGACAGTTTACAGAAGTGTGGGCAGGGTTTAAGATACTAACAAGGGGCAGGGCCTGGTGGCTCATGCCTGTAATCCCAGCACTTTGGGAGGCCGAGTGGGGCTGGATCACTTGAGGTCAGGAGTTCAAGATCAGCCTGGGCAACATAGTGATACTCCCATATCTATAAAAAATAAATAAATACATAAATAAATACATTAGCCGGGCATGGTGGTGTGTGCCTGTAGTCCCAGCTACTCATGAAGATGAGGCAGGAGGATCACTTGACCCCAGGAAGTTGAGGCTGCAGTGAACTATAATCATGCCACTGCACTCCAGCTTGGGTGACAAAGTGAGACCTTGTCTCTAAAACCAAACCAAACCAAACCAAACAAAACACAACAAAATAGCAACAAAAAGAAACTAACAAGGAATGGTGAGGTGCCCAGGGACTAGCAACACATGAAACCATCACCACCTCTAGGCCTGCAAGGGCAGGTGAAGGAAGCACTGTTTCTGCAGCTAGTGAGAGCTGGACCTGGGCTAGAGGGCCCCCCAACAGCTCAGCTGTGGCTTACAACTGTGTCTAGAGAAACCAGCCAGCTGGCACCATGGCTCGGAAAAGAGGAAGTCAATGGACTAGATAGTCCAACCCCTCATTCCCCCAACCCTCTGCTCTCCTACCATTGGCCAAACCCCAACCTGAAGATGAGGGGTAAATAAGGGCACATGATGGATTTGGGGGTGGGGCACAAATGGAGAAGAATCAGTAGATGGAACGAGCCCCTGGTTGTCCATGGCTCAGGATGGGGAGATATAGGGGAATGAGGCTTGAGCAATATTAATTGCTTTTGCTCTTAGAGATGAGCTCTTATGACAGATACAAGCTGACTTTGAGTCATCAACAATGAGCAAGTTTCCCCAAGAAACTTCCTAGAAGCCAGACAATGGTGTCTGGTTCTCAGCTGAGAATCGGGCCTAAGCTTCAATATGCCAAGTACCCGGATTTCTCCTTTCCTCCCTATTTCTGAAACCAGGCTCTTAAGCAATTGAGAAAGTCACTTAAGATGGGAAAGTTTATTCTGAACTCAGATGATAATCTTTTCTCAGCATTTGTGTTTCCTTTCTGAAGCCTTTTGGGGTCACTGGCCTGGATCTCATGGAATCCTCCCTAGAGGGGCTGTTGACTGAGCTTGACCTGATGGCAGAGAGGATCAAATTCAGCCATGTATGGGCCTGGGCTTTCTAGACGGCCCTCTTCTAAGGGGTGGTAACCCAAGGCTCCTCTTGTCATTGGGTATAACAACCACAGGAACCTAGGAACTCTTTCTTCTGTGTCTGCTCTGGCTTCCTTGCATCTACTAATTTCTAGCAGCCAAATTTTATCCAGGCTTCTTGGCTTTTGTGCAAGAGAAGGTGACTTTGCATTTCCTGTCTAGCCACCTGCCATAGTGGAAAGAACCCTAGACATGAGGTTAGGGGCCCAATTTGAACCCCAACAATTTTTATATACTATCGATTTGACCTAACCAGCCTCCATGTGCACTTCAAACTCTTTCCAAGACAGACATCCAAAGAGGCAATGTTTATTCATGCAGGATGCTTAATAGAATGATAATAACAACATTGCGCATGTTTTTTCAGCACTCTGCTTTTAAGTGCATTGTCTCATGACAGTCTCATTACAGGTGAGAACACGGAAACACAGGGAAGGGAAGGAACTCGTTCAGGTCAGGGTTGAGTACCTTTGAATCCAGAATGTCTTGTTCCAAATTCAGTGCACTTTCCACTCTAGCAGGCTGTGTCTTGTCCAGTAAGTCCAGCTAGAAGGGGCTAGGATAAAGGTTGTTGTGACGGCCAAAGCTTTGATAGTGTGACCCAGAATGCTGTGCACCCTTGCACCGGATCACACCTGACCAGCCAATGATAATGATTTCCATATGGGTGTCTGTTTTGTCTTTCAGTCATGAGGCAGTGAAATCCATGTTTCATACCCAGATGAGGTGGGTCAGTCCTTTCAAGCATCCCTGCTCCTCTGACCCGTCTCCCTCACTTGCCTGGTTTGCTGGAGCCACCCATTCCTGAGACTCCTTGACTGCCATCTGTCCATAATGTCCTTCTGCATCCCAGTGTCTTGTCTTTGCTGAATGGTGTATTTTAATGCATTTAAATTAACCATTTTTTCCTTACCCACATACCACCTGCCTTGTCTTTGCTTTACTTTGCCTCCTTTCTTCCTTCCTTTCATGCCTCACTTCCACTGCTCTTCCAACCTTGAAGCATGAACCCTTGTAGTCCACATCGTCTTAGCAAAAGCCTATCTTGTCTCCCTAAACCCTGCTTACCATGAAATGGGGACTGTGACTGACCTACTAAAGGACTGTCTGTTTATAAGCCCCAACTTCTTACCCAGACTGGGCTCCAAAAAATAGCATCTATAACCGATATTTTTAATAAATGTTTATTCCCAGTATTCTGCTTACTGCTTCTGCCCAACTACGAATGAGTAGTTTAGGTTAAATTTTACTTCTGACTTTTCTTGATGACAACCAAATGGCCCTAGATGGGTCTTTTCCTCAGGGTGGGGTTGACAGCCCTTGAAGTGGTCTTTGGATTAAGAACAAAATGCTGTGTGGGAGTTTGGGCTTTGGGAATGCAGGGGTAGAAGTGGTTGGTGCATTTGAGTCTGTGTTGCTGTGCACTGCACGTGACTTTGGATGATTCACATCATCTCTTGGGCTTGGGTTCCACATCTGTAGAGAAAGGTCAAGAGGAGAGTGCTCTAGGGACCTTCCTAGTTCTAAGTCTCTGTAGCTCTGGACTCTGTCCCTAACCTCTGTGAGAAATACATAAATAGGCTGCTTACTTGTGGCTCAATTAGGTGAACTATAGAATTGCAGATTGTTGGAGGTAGAAGGGGCCTGGGGTACAGGGTGGGGATGAAGCTTGTCCAAGGAAGCTGGTTGGAGGGAGAGCCAGGGCTAAAACCCTCATCTCCTGCCTCCTGCAGTGCTTATTTCAGGCTGGTCTCCATTCCTCTCCCCCAATCTCCAGTTTCAAGTAAGGTAAAATGAGGCATACATATATGCATCTTTTCATATTTAAGTCACATTAAGTTAATTTGGTTTTGAAAAATTTCTAATACCATTGGAATAATCGGAGATACCCTGAGACCATGCAAGAATTGGCACAATCATGATAGGAAGCAAAATTACTGGCAATTCTAGCCCAATTGGCCACTGATTCACTGTGGAATTAGAATATGTCACTATGGTGGGCTGCCTCTGTAAAAGGGACTCGTGGGGGCAGAACTGGTTACTTACCCAATAGGGTTAAATACTGGATATCCTGGCTCAGGAGATGCTCACATGGAATTACTTAGGACATTAGTAGAGTCCTAAAAATCAAGGACTTTGATGCATCTTAATTCCCGTGCATCGAAGACCCAGGAAGCAGCCTGAAAACAACCAGGCAAGGCTACTATGTTGAGGGGAATCGTGAATGGTATGAAGTTCTAATCCTGGCTCTGTCCCCAAAGTGCTGTGGGACCTATCCCTCTTGTGTCACTATCCTCATTTGTGAAATGAGCATCCCTGCAGCTCAGACATACTAGGATTCTAAGCAGAACTGTGAGCAGAATCACCCGACCTTCCTCTCCTACTGGCCTTTCATCACTACGGTAACCGCTGCTGCCGAAAATTGGGGTAAGGAAAAAAGGAAAAGAGTGACAAATGGTGAGCAGGCACTTCAGTTTTGCAGACTCCACAGGAGTTGTTTTTATACACATTAACACATTAATAGGCATGTCAGTGTATCTCACTTTGGGAGAAGGATTTTTATCCATCAGTGGTCACCTCAGACACCTGGACATGAAAGTCACTACCATTCAGCAGTTGCTTCCTTGATTGTCATCTCAGAGCACAGGGAAGGGGCTGCCTTTGACTGGGACTCTTCTTGGGTGCTGGAGTCTTGCCCTTGCTTTTGCATGGTGTCTAACTGAGCCTTTCTGGGAGGTAAAAGAAATGACCATGGATCTCTGTGCAGGCACTCTCCCCAGCCCTCTGCATCCTGCCACTTGCTCTCTGGATGATGGCTTCCCACTAGGCAGGGAGGCCCCAGGATTCTGGGGAGGTACAGGAGCACAGTATAGGACCCAGCTTGCAGGGCCCACCACTTGTTTTCTGTAGCTGTCTGGCCTTGTGGTGGAGGATGCATGGCTGAGAGATCCACAGGCTGACCTCTACCTGTTTGGTTCAGCTGGATGTCAGTTCTGCAGCAGGTTTTTACCTTCAACATCTTCAGTACCTATCTCATTAAGTAAGGTGGGTAGTGCTATAGGTAATTGAGGGTCAGGTCTAGGCTGGAAGGGAACTGAAATTCCATCTGCCCTTGCTAACGACCTTCAACCAACAAGCCACATCCCCCAATAAACACAAAAGTGAACAATGCAGTGAGCTAACAGAGCCAGCCTTTGTTTATTTGCCTTCAATGATCTCCAGTGGGCTAAGTCTCATTAGGTAATTTGGCCTGAACCATTGGACTGAAGGTCAAGAGATGACTTCGAGTTAGACACCGAATGAGCTAAGGTTGTGGGTAACTGAATTTTTATGTTTCTGGGAGAGTAGTCCCCAAACTAACCAGAAAAGATTTTCAAGTTTTTTCTTGTTTGGAGTTTCTGCCTTATTATTTCTCCTTCTTTTATTACAGACAATCAGTAGCTAAAAGTAAAGGGAGACTTATGGGCATGGACATTCTGTCTGGTTTTATGACCAAGCCCAGCTCTCTACTAGGAGTCTATTTGAGCTGATTCCAGAGTGGTTAACTGAATGGAGTGGATCAGACTGTTCTAAGGAATAGAGTAGAACTATCCACAAAATCATCCTTTAGGTCACATTTCTCCTTTTGTGGAGTCAATGGGGGTTTCTGACTGCCAGTGAAAGTCATTGTCTTTGAGACCCAACTCCACAAAGCCTTGGAGGAGAGCATGGATCCCATTCCAGCAGGCCTGGATTCGAGTCACCTTTTCCTTTCGCCCTGCTCCAGAATTGAGCTCCGGGCCCTGGGCAAGATCTCAGAAGGAGAGGAGCTGACTGTGTCCTACATTGACTTCCTCAACGTCAGTGAAGAACGCAAGAGGCAGTTGAAGAAGCAGTACTACTTTGACTGCACATGTGAACACTGCCAGAAAAAACTGAAGGACGACCTCTTCCTGGGGGTGAAAGACAATCCCAAGGTACATGCAACCGTGCTGCTGAGGTGTTTGTGTCCATATTCTCCAGGAGCCAGTCACAGGTGGTTTCACAGCTAATCAGTGTGCCTTGCCCATGAGCTTCCTAGGGAGCAGCTGTGACCCTGGGGAGGAGGCAGGGTATGAGAGCAGAGCACCATGGGTAGGTCCCAGCTAAGTCCTGGCACTGCCACTTGCCAGGTGTTTGAGTTTGGGGAAGTCACCCAGTTTTCTCAACTGTAAAATAGGAATGATGGTCCCATTGCAAGAGGTTGTTATAAAGATTAAAGAAGATGATGTGTATAAAAGGAGTGGCATACGGAGTAGACACTGGAAATTTTGGTTCCTCCTGTTGCTCCTTTATGAGTTGAGTGATGTTGAGAATTTAAGGTGCTGAGATCAGATGGGCAAAGATATTTGTCATCTGGTTATCAAAAAGGATATTCCTAGTCCCATGGGGATAGGCAGTGTGGAGACAGGGCTATGTTTAGATTGGTCAACATCCTGAACTCCTGGGTAACTGTTGCTAGTTGATGGTCAATCTGTTGAGCAGCAGAAGAAGGCTTGCTGACGGGAGGTCAGGAGCCCAGCTGAGCTGGGAGAGAGCGCTGAGCCGCCAGGTGTCAGAGTAGCCAGTTAAAGCAAGAGATCACAAATGAGAGTGAAGTATTTAATCACTTACCGCAATAGTGTTAAGCAAGAAGCCAAAACCGAAGAAAGCACTGACTCTTCTTGTCCATTTCCTCCAGGGAAGCTGTGCTCAGGGGGAGGATGAGGGGAATCAGCACAGGCATGGAGGCGTCTCACATGGCATTCTCTTTTATAAGGACACCAGTCATATGGGGTTAGGAGCCCACTCTACTCCAGTATGATCTCACCTTAACTAATTACATCTGCAATGACCCTATTGCCAAGTAAGATCTCATTCTGAGGTAGCTTCTGGGGCTAGACTTCAACATATGAATTTTGGGAGGATACAATTTTACCCCTAACACTGTGTATGCTACCATTTATGAACATTAAAAGGCACACACACACACACACACACACACACCCATGCACACCCATGCCCATGCAAGCATACTCGGTCTCCATACAGAAGTAGGAAGACCAGTGATGCCTGGGGTGAAGATATTGAGAGTCACCCCTCGCAGGAAGAGACAAAGCAGTTGGGGCCCAGGGATTAATGTTTTCTATAGGAACAACCTCTTTTCAGAGAAGCAAAGGTCTGTATTCTAGGAGATTTATATTGGATGTATGTGAGAGGCACTGAGCACTGCATCATGGGCGCTACAGAGAAGAATTTGTTATTGCACCCACCCTCACCCTGACCTTTCAGAACCTGCGGAAAGCATGTGTTATCTGTGAGCCAGCCAGCCTTCCTTCCGGGAGACTGGCCCTGAGTATTTGTTTCATAACTTGCTTCCACACTACTTAATTATTATTATTATTATTATTATTATTATTATTATTAAGAGGCCAGACCCTCTTTTCTCTGTTCTAAAATAAAACAACCATGTGGTCATTTCTTTAGATTTTTTGATGTTTACCTGACAGTTTCAATAGTTCAGAAGGCTATGTGTGGCCTTTAGTTCCCATCCCTTCACTTTAGATATGCTGTTACCAGCTGGTGACAATACACACACGTCTTCAGTATGAATTGCAGAATTGGCATTTCTCTTGATATAAAAGATTGATGATTTCAGCTTGAACCTACCTGAATTCAAGGCAAAAACTTTCTATTGTATTTTATATCAAATTGAGTTTCTCTATTAAAACAACTCAAAATAAAAATACCTATACTAACTGAGCAGGAAAAAATTGAGTATATCTTTTTGAAAGCAAATGCTTCCTCAGGCATTAAAAAAAGTCCATAATAATGTAGCAGGAAGAATACTGGAAGAAGAATTATGAGGCCTGTGTACTAGTACTGGCTATGACTCTAAACACCTGGGCTTGGCCAAGTCTCTTCCTTCTGGGCCTCAGTTTCCTCATCTGTAAAATGGGGAGTTGGACTAACTTATTAACCATTTCCTCAAGCTGGACTGTCTACGATGTCATCACAGTCATTTCCTTTCTTTTCCCTATAACGCTGTATCCCAGACTGATAAGCCTCCATCAGCACACCATCCTCAAACCTTCAAATGCCATCAAAATCTTTCCTAGCTCCTCAATATATGCTTATGTAAACCTACATAGAAATAAAAACCAAATATTTTTAAAATGGGAAAATAATAGCAAAATTTATGACATTTTTACTCAGTTGTGTCTCTGGACTGTCTTTTGTTTAGGCTGCTTAGGTTTTCTTTTGTAATCATTCTTTTTTAAAATTTATTTTATTTTTATTTATTTTTGAGATGAGGTTTCACTCTGTCACCCAGGCTGGAGTGCAGTAGTGTGATCTCAGCTCACCGCAGCCTCGACTTTCTGGGCTCCAGAGAGTCTCCTGCCTTAGGCTCCTGAGTAGGTGGGACCATGGGTGCGTGCCACCACTGCTGGCTAATTTTTGTATTATTTGTAGAGACGGGGTTTCACAGTGTTGCTCAGGCTGGTCTCAAATTCCTGGCCTCAAGTGATCCGCCCATCTCAGCCTCTTGAAGTGCCGGGATTACAGGCATGAGCCACAGTGCCTGGCGGGTTTTTCCCCTGTCTCTCTCCAGCCTTTACTCATGATTTTCAAATAGGAATGTGCCGGGCATGGTGGCTCACGCCTGTAATCCCAGAATTTTGGGAGGCCGAGGCAGGCAGATCACAAGGTCAGGAGTTTGATACCAGCCTGGACAATATGGTGAAACCCCATCTCTACTAAAAATACAAAAATTAGCCGAGCATGGTGGCCCACGCCTGTAATCCCAGCTACTCGGGAGGCTGAGGCAGAAGAATCACTTGAACCCGGAAGGCGGAGGTTGCAGTAAGCTGAGATCGCACCACTGCATTCCAGCCTGGGCGACAGAGAAAGACTCCGTCTCAAATAAATAAATAAATAAATAAATAAATAAATAAATAAAATGGAAAAAATCAAATAGAAATGTGCCAATTTCTCCAGGCTTGGGAACCAACATCCTTCTTACCCCTTCTCCTCCCTCTTTGGCTCCTTTTCCTTTGGCTCCTCCCCTTTCCTCTGGCTCCTCCCCGTTCATCTGGCTCCTCCCTTCTCCTCTGGCTCCTCCTCCAGCCCCTCAGATCACCCAACCCTTGCTCCTTCTCCTCTGCCTCTGGGTCGTCCCTCCCTCTTCCTCCTTGTTTTCTGTAGAATTTGATGCTCCTGGAGACAGCAGCCTTTCACCACTGGGGTTCCTTAAATCCTGTGTGCAAATCAGAATGTTCCTGCCTTTATTGTGAAGAGTGGAGCCAAGTGGAACAACCCCGTTTCCTTTCTCACAGTAGATTTATCACATGTTGCACTTACTAATTAACAACCTTTCTGCCAGGTTGTTTTGGGGAATCTTGTAAGTTGCCTCTTTAAACAAAATTGACTCACTTCCAGAGCTTCAAGTGACACTCCTCCTTACATCATCAAACTGAGCAAGACTTCGATGAACACTTAACCACTTGGTATTCTCTTAATCTATCCTACGAGCTACTGATTACTCCAGAAGGTTCACTAAAAATTTTGAGATTTAAAGATAATAGAATTTACAGTAGATTAGATATCAGGGGTCATAAACTATACATGATTTTGTGAATCATACTTGGGTAATAAGCTATGGCTATAACTAGAAATGTGGGTTTGACAGATTAATGGCACACCTCTGGTCCATCAGTCACAGAACTCTGCACAACCAGGCAAGACATAGGCTTAATTCCAATAGGCTTAGGAAAGCAGTCACACACTGAAATGACTTCTTTGGGACAAAGACATGATTTGAGTTAACAGAGGGCTGAACAGCATTCTGGGGCATAAAGTAACAGCTGGTAGCAGCAGGAGATTTCAGCCAAAGCCAGAAATCTCAGTCAAATCAAAGGTCAAGGCAAAGGTTAAGCTAGGAGTGAGACCTACAAGCAGAAGCTAGAGCACTGGTGGGTGCATACATTATCAGAGTCAGGCCATGGAACAAATGCGGGTAGACACATAGAATAACTAACTCCAGGGAGGCCCAGATACAGAAGGATGTGGAAATAAGGATAGCCAAAATTATAGGGATAGCCAAGAGCTATACAAAAGCCAAAGTGGGTGAGGTGGGCAGAAGAACAAATGTAGTACCCCTTTCCTTAGGAGAGCCTGACCCTGAAACAAGCTGTCCTGGCCAGAGGGCTCTCATACTGCAAGATGAAAACCCATGGCAGAACTGGTCCAGGACAGCTGGAAGAAGGAGGGAAGATGGTCTACAAAGAGGGATACGTTTTCATTGCAACAAATGCCCATTCTCTTGTTACTCTTTGGTAGTTTACTGAGGGTGACTTCACAAAACAATGTGAACCGCAAATAGAAAGGAAGCTGTTGAGTCTAATTCTTTATAGTGAAAAAATTGGACAACCGGAGAACTGGTTAAATAAATTATCCTAGCTTCATACAGTGGAAAACTTTACATTTATTAAAATGATATAGTTTTATATTGATATGGGAAAATGTCTGCAAAATACTGAGTGAAAAATTGCTATAGACAGATATATGGTATAATTCCAGTTAGAAAACATAGTCAATCCTATTGGCACGTACATACACATAGGCATGTGTGTGCACACATAGGACTGAAATTCAGCCAGTGCTTACTGGTAAAGTCATTTAGACATATCCAATGTTTAATTTAATTTAATCTAATAATTTTATTTAATTTTTTTTTGAGACAGGGTCTGGCTCTGTCACTCAGGCTGTAGTGCAGTGGTGTGATCTCGGCTCACTGCAACCTCTGCCTCCTGGGTTCAAGTGATTCTTGTGCCTCAGCCTCCCTAGTAGCTAGGACTACAGACATGCACCAGTATACCTGGCTAATTTTTGTATTTTTAGTAGAGATGGGGTTTCACCCTATCATGCAGGTTGGTATCAAACTCCTGATCTCAGGTAATCTGCCCGCCTGGGCCTCCCAAAGTGCTGGGATTACAGGCGTGAGCCATCATGCTGGGCTGACATACCCATTGTTGATGGTCACTGTCTGTGCTTTGATTAGTCAGTGCTTTTTCTCTATCAGTCATTAAGTATTTTAAATATTATTTCTGTATGCATGCGTAGGAAAATGTTCCCCCAGATACTAACTGTAGTCATTAGGTGAGTTCTAGGGATTTCTACTTTTTTATTTTTTAACATACTTTTAAATATTGTTTTAATTTTCACAACTTGCATATGTCAATTTTACAGTCAGAATAAATAATAAAGTTATTTTCATTTTGGAAAAAAGTTATAAAAGATTTGCTTAAGCAAAAAAAAAAATGTTTCAGAAAAGGACTTCCGATAGGAATAAGCATAGCATGTAAACTTCTTGTTTGGACTTTGAGAAATTTGGCTCTTTTCCTTCAAAATTATTATGTCCCTGTGGGAACCGGCTTCTTAATTATGGCACTTCCTTGCCTCAAATATCAAAACCTTGTTTTGTTTTATTTGTAAGATCACTAGGCTTCTTAGGCAAATGTAGGATCCTAATGAGTCCAAATTTCACAGGAACAGCTGACAGATGTTCTCCTGATATCCTTTTGGCTAAGACAAGGAAATACAGGCTGGATGCTAAGACATTTGGAAGAGTTTGAATAATTATAATCACGAGGACCCTCCTTAATGAACTCGAAGACAAATCGGAGTATGATTTTTGGGTCAAGTCCTTGGGGTCTGTCTTTAGCCCTGTGCTGGCTAGTATTTAAATCAATGACTTGGATGACAACAAAAATGCAAGGGTGTACCTGTGGAAATATGTGGTTGACTTGAAACAAAGAGGGACACCAGCAAATGTTTTGGGTGATAGAATCCAAAATGCCAGAGAAAACGCAATAGCTATCAATGTCAGTTTCTGCCCTGGGGTTCAAAGGGCCAGGAATTTGCACAGGCTGGAATGATTGGCTGACAGCAAGGGTCTGAGACTTGGCTTAATAGAAAACAGAAGTCAGAAATGTGATGAGGGAACTGGAATAGCTACAGGATCTTGGGTAGCATTTACAGGAATAAGGCATTCAGAATGAGGAAGGCATTAACCTTGCACTACATTGAATGTCAAAGATGGCAACTACTCAAAGGTGGAATGGGTTGCCTCACGAAGGCATCTCTAGCTCAATGGGTCTCTCTTTCCCAGCCCTCTCAGGAAGTGGTGAAGGAGATGATACAATTCTCCAAGGATACATTGGAAAAGATAGACAAGGCTCGTTCGGAGGGTTTGTATCATGAGGTAAGAATTTACTTATTACAGAGGATGGGGTTAGAGAGGAAGGTGGAAACGTTCTCTAGTAAGGGAGGGAAATGGGGTGGGAATGGGCGGGCAGGGGGCTACCAAGCAGGTTGTTTTTCTAGATGTCCCTTGGTTGAGACCATGACTCTTCTTGCCCCTAAACCTTTAGCATCTCTTAGGGGTGTATTCTCAGTGACTGATTATTAACCCACTGAGACTGGGTCCGAGGGGAGCAAATGCAGACAGACACTTGTCCCTGGGGGATCTGTGATGTCTAAACCTGGCATCAGAGATGAGGGAATGCAGATGGCAGTGGACATACTGGGAGTGAGTTGCATGCTTTCCCATAATTGAATGCATGTGCCAGCTACAGTTTTCTGCCTCTGCCAACTGAGCATTCATCCTTGGCTCTTGAAGCGCCAGGGATTCTCAGCTGGCTCTACACTAGAGTCACCTTTGAAAAATTTTGATGCTCAGGCCCCCACTCAGGACAATTTCACCAGAATCTCCGGGCATGGAACCCTGATAGCAAGATTTTTAAAGCTCTCAGGTGATTTCAATGTGTAACCAAAGGTGAGACCCACTGCCAGACACTGGCCTGCAGGGTATTTGCATTGAATTAACCTGGGCAGCTTGTTGGAAATACTGATTTCCAGTCTCACACTCTAAGATGTGACTCATTCAATCTGCAGCAGAAAACAGGGACCATGAATTAGCATTTTTGTTCCCCAAGCTCGCTAAACAACTTGAATGTTAATGCCACTAGGGCATGTCAATGCGGGAGATTAATTTCTATTCATTTCTATTTATATTTCCCTTCTCTTCTTCCTCCTTCTTTACTAACTTGCTTATTGCACATTTCTAAGCCCTTACTGGGGTGGCCAACATAAGACACTCCCCTTGCCTAGAAGGAGTTCTGTCAGGTGGGGAGACAGTCACACAAACAAGGTGTTACTGTACAACATGGAAAATCTATGTCAGAGGCACGAGGTGGGAGCTGGAGTGAGCAGGAGGGCCCCACTGGCTCCATTGCGCTGGCTTCTCTCCTCTACATTTCTTCTCCTTCCCCATTCAGACCTGGCAGGGCTAGGTGTGGCTCTGGACACTGCCCCCATGGGTTTAAGAGGATTGTTTTCAGGATGAATTGATTGCCAGCCATCATCTTTCCACTTCCTGCTACGCCCCCACCACCTCAGGTTGCTTCATGAACTCTGGGAAAGTCTCAGAGCAAAATTAGTTCTCACTGATTTTAAACGGAAGGAATTGTACGGCATTTCTCCCATGAGAGCTTCAAAGGAAGGAGAGGAGAACAATGAACACCTAAAATCTAGAGACCACTGGACTTCGTAGGGTAGGGCCTAAGCCTATGTCTCCACAAGAGTCAGTCAGAAAAGCCTGGTTGCAGGATGATTGTCGTCAGGCCCATCTTTTTCCTCACCAGAGCCAAGGCTGAATCCTTCTGGGATGTTTTGCAGTTTCCCGGGAGCTCATGCATCTTGTACACTTCAGTAGGACATAATTATTCAAACCCACTGAGCCTAAGGACCACCCAGGGGCTTATACATAAAAACTACACATCCAGGGTTTCTCTCCCCGATATTTGGTTTCAGTTGATCTGGGGTAGGACTTGAGCATCAGTGTTTTAAAAAAGCTCTCCGATGATTCCAAAGCCCAGTGAGTGGAGAATCACAGGAATGGTGGTGAAGCTGGAGCTCAACTGCTTGGTTTCAGTGCTTGATCCATTGCTCACCATCTGTGTGACTTTGGCAAAGTACTTACCCTCTCTGTGCTTCAGTTTTCTCATCTGGTAAAATGGGATTATTAGTAGTACTCATCTCAATGTGTTGTTATAATAGATATACATTTATTTGTATATGTATATATGTATGTATGCATGTGTGCGTGCATATATATATCTTGGTATCTGTAGAGAATTGGTTCTAGGACTGCCACAGATACTAAAATCTGCAAATGCTCAAGTCCCTTGTATAAAATAGTGTATTTTTGCATACAACCTATGCACATCCTTCCATATACTTTAAAGCATCTCTAAATTACTTATAACGCCTAATACAATGTAAATTCTATGTAAGTAGCTGTTATACTGTATTGATTTGTTTGTATTGTTTTTTGTTGTTGTATTGTTCTTTCTTTCTTTTAACATATTTTTGACCAGGTATGGTGGCTCATGCCTGTAATCCTAGCACTTTGGGAGGCCGAGGTGGGCAGATTGCCTGAGCTCAGGAGTTTGAGACCAGCCTGGGCAACATGGTGAAACCCTGTCTCTACTAAGACCACGAAAATTAGTCGGGCATGGTGGTGGGCACCTGTAACCCCAGCTACTCAGAAGGCTGAGGCAGGAGAATCACTTGAACCTGGGATGTGGAGGTTGCAGTGAGCCAAGATCAAGCCACTGCACTTCAGCCTGGGCAATGGAGTGAGACTCTTGTCTCTCTCTCTCTCTCTCTCTCTCTCTCTCTCTCTATATATATATATATATATATATATATATATATATATATATGGAACTTGTGCTTATACAGATCTGATTGTACATTTATATGTGTGTGTGTATGTATAGCTTTCATAGCTTCCCGCTACCTACTGATTTTGGAAACTCCGCACTGTGCTGCATCTGCCATGTTTCACACCATTACCCTTCCCATCCTTACCCCCTAGCCAATGGGACCACTTTGCAATTCATACCCCAAAACTGTGCTTTCCCACCTCTGTCAGCAATTGCCCCAATCTTAAAAAGAATGAGTGTCTGATACCATCATGATGGTTGCGTATGTGAATTAAGCGTGTGCTCTGGTGCAATGTTAATGGGCAGGGCCTCTGTCTCACTCTAGGTTGTGAAATTATGCCGGGAGTGCCTGCAAAAGCAGGAGCCAGTGTTTGCTGACACCAACATCTACATGCTGCGGATACTGAGCATTGTTTCGGAGGTCCTTTCCTACCTCCAGGCTTTTGAGGAGGCCTCGGACTATGCCAGGAGGATGGTGGACGGCTATATGTAGGTGACGATTCTGGGTCTCAGATAGTCTCCTGGAAGTGTGTCTATTCCAGGGATGGCAAATAGATAGCATATTTACTGCTGCCTCTCCCTCCTATACCCACAGCAGGCGTCACGAATCCATCACGGCTCTCTTTTTGACTGAGCCTTTTTATCATGGTACCTTTTTATCAGTGGTAATGACCAAACAATCAGAGTTTGTGCTTGAAATGAAACCTATTTGTCATCCCTGGTCTTTCCCAAATTCTCCAGCACATCTATTACTTGGGTGGCGTCTTCTGCTTTTGATTTCCTTCAGGCTAGCCCCAGCTTGATTTTAAGTGATTGGACCCCGCCCTCCACCCCGTAATCAACACAGGCAATTCTGGGAGCTTTTATGTATTTATTTATTTATTTATTTATTTATTTATTTATTTATTTATAAAAGAGCCATCAATCATCTTTGCTTAAAAATTGTAAAATTCAATTCCCTTGCCTTCCATCTGCCAATACCCTCTCTTGCTTTCTGTGTCCATGTTGTCATGCGAATTTGTGTTTCTGGCCAAATAAGTTGACCCAAGTTCATTTCTTTGAGAGGATGTTAGTCATAAACAAAACGTAGAACGTTTTGTAGAAATGTTCTAAATGTAGAACAAGAAATGTAGAACAAAATGTAGAACAAGAAACTATACAACATGCTAAGGAAGCCCTGCAAAATGGTGCCAACCAGGTGAAAATACAATGCTGGCTCAAAAAGGACATTTAAATTCTTTTTTCTCCCTTGACCTTCCTACCACTTTCCAGGGAGAGGTCTGAGGTGCTCCTGAGAGCTGAGAGCTCCCTGTGCTCAAGCTCAGAGAGTACGATCTTGGCCCCTTTTTCTCACAAACACTTGGCTGGGCAGCCCAGGCCAGAGTTTCAGCTATCACAGCCTCACTGTGTAGAATGTTTGGCAACTCGTTCCATGTCTCTGTGCCTCAGTTTCCCCTTGGTGGTTACAGAAGACTCACAGTGCTGAGGGGAAGAGCAGATGGGCTTAATCAACGAGGGCACTTTATACATTATTAAATTAAGTGCAGATATAAGGATGACTGGTATAATGTATGATTATTTGCTATGCTCCCACAGGAAGCTCTACCACCCCAACAATGCCCAACTTGGCATGGCCGTGATGCGGGCAGGGCTGACCAACTGGCACGCTGGTAACATTGAGGTGGGGCATGGGATGATCTGCAAAGCCTATGCCATTCTCCTGGTGACACACGGACCCTCCCACCCCATCACCAAGGACTTAGAGGCAAGTAGCATCTTGGGGGCTGGTGTTCCCTTCCTGGCCTGAGGTTTCTGAGGATGAGAGTGTGAGTTCAGGTGGACTCTGCTTTAGAAAAGTCCACATACTCCCAGCTAGACCAACGGGAACTCAGAAATGCTTTAGCCCACTACCCTTGTGTGTTAGACCGACCGTTCGCATTACTGTAAATGAATAACCTGAGATTGGGTAATTTATAAAGAAAAGAGGCTTGTGTTGGCTCAGGGTTCTGCAGACTGCATAGGAAGTGTAGTGCTGGCATCTGCTTCTGGTGAGGGCCTCAGGAAGCTTCTAATCATGCCAGGAGGGAAAGGGAGTCAGTGTGTCACATGACGAGAGAGGGAGCAAGAGAGAAAGGCAGAGGTGCCAGGCTTTTTTAAACAAGCAGATCTGGTGTGAACTCAGAGTGAGAACTCACTCCTACCAAGTGGATGGCACTAAGCAATTCATGAGAGATCTGCTCCCATGACTCGAGCACGTCCGCCAGGCCCCACCTCCAACACTGGGGGTCACATTTCAGTATGAGATTTGGAAGGGACAAATATCCAAACCATATCACCTTGCTTCACACATGAGGAAATTGAGGCTCAGGGAAGGAGGGCAATCTGTCCATAGTCACACAGCGAGTTAATGGCAAAGCTGAGACTTGAAGCCTGAGTCTGTTGAATCTTAACACCCCAAGCCTGGACTGAGGAAATGCAAACAACGGGGGGTGTGTGTGTGTGGGGGGGGGGGTGGGTGTGCGCACATGCACGCGCAGCCATTTGTATTAGAAAGTATCCTGTGTAACATGGAGTATAGTTAGGGATCACAGGCTCTGGAATCACACCTCCAGGTTGAGTTCCAGCTTCACTGCTTTCTGGTTGTGTGATTTTGCAAATATTGAATGTATAGCTGTCAATCTCCTCATCAGTAAAACGGGGAAAGGATAGGGTTGTGATGAGTGTTCATGAGTTAATGTGTGAAATGCACTTAGTGCCTGGCAAATGGTGCTGCTGGTGTCCTTGTTGCTTTGATGGGCTGGTTTATTTGAGAGTGACAGGGCTGTCCTCAGACAGTACAGTCTAGGGAAAGCGGACAGACTTTGGTGTTATAAAATGTAGTATGACTATGACACTTAGGACTGGCGTGGTCTCAGGTATGGATGTCCTTTTACTATTCAGATCCCAGGTTTCCTCATTTATAAAATGGAAATAATATACTAGCCTCTCAAAACTGGCAGGAGGACCAAGTGAGGGGCAGAAAAGCAGGGTAACTAGCTTTATGTCTAGGGTACCGAGCCTGTCAAAGGCAGAGCCTTTGTTGATTTTACTCACGGCTGTGAGCCTCTGAATGCCTGGCCCTTGAGCAATATTTCTTGAATGGACATGTGGGAGGATGAGGGCTCTTCTGTGTGTCACACACTGTAATCTTCCCAACCCACAGTAAGGTACAAAAAGGGGGAGAAAACTGATGGCTGCAGCAATTACTTCACTTGCGTGAGGTCCCACACTAGTATCTGCAGGGGCCAGGGTTCAAATCCAGGTCCCCACTGGGCAGTTCCTGAGAACAAACACTCTTTTCTGAGAATGGTTCCTTCAGCTACTCTCCCAGTGTTCTGACTCCCTCTCCCTGACAATGGACACACTGCCAGGATGTTAGGCCCTCGATGAATGAGTGTGTGTGTGTGTGTGTATATGTGTGTGTGTGTTCTGAGGGGATAGAGTTCAATCTCCATGGCTGGAAGTAATTTACCCCAAGGTATATCAGAGACCAGCATGTCCTAGGGTCTTGCCATCACTGTTTATGATATATCTGTGTCCCACAGGCCATGCGGGTGCAGACGGAGATGGAGCTACGCATGTTCCGTCAGAATGAATTCATGTACTACAAGATGCGTGAGGCTGCCCTGAACAATCAGCCTATGCAGGTCATGGCTGAGCCCAGCAATGAGCCAGCCCCAGCTCTGTTCCACAAGAAGCAATGAGGACTGCCCAGTGGAGGAGGGGCAATGTGGCTGGGGAGCTAGGGAGAGACTCTGGAGGTGGTGGGTCTCTGGGGACACCCCTGATGAGGAAGTTGAGGTAATGCTTAACCTTATTGCTGTGAGAATTTACTGCCCTGTGTTTCCCAGTGCCATTTTGGCTCAATTCAAGTCTATTCAAGTTAACTCTATCTCAGCCCAGACCGACTCCTCCTACAAATATTATTGGATGATAGGCCCTAGAACCCAATAAAGGAGCTCCAAATGTCATTGGGTGGGGAAGCAAAATGTAGAGAAACATTTAAAGCACACTGTAATAATAGATGCAATTGTAAACTATATGGAGGAGGGTGCAGAGGAGGGAATGTGTCTGGTGTGTGATGTGTGTGTGTGCAGTGGGGGTATCACAGAAAGTATGACATCTGAGTTGAGGGTGGCAGGTGCCTGGAGTCTCAGGTGGCTGCTTATCCATCTGTGCAGGTGTATCTGGGGCTGCTGGTCTCCCCTGTGGTCTGCAACAGGCATGATTGGCTGCGCAGGATATGTGATGCTGTGTGGTTGGTGTGGAGTTATGAAGAAGGGGCTGTGTTCGGGCCACTTAGGCTCTACTCAGAGACCTGAAACCACTTCAGAATGGTGCATATGTGGAAAGAGCTGGCTGGGGGCCTTGCCCAAACCACCTGAGGTCTTAATTTAAAGTCTGGGGGAAAAAAGTCTGGGTTCCAACTAGAATTCTAGAAATATTTCTAGACACACAGAGAGGGAATAACTCCCTCCATCACCCTTACCTTGTGGTTCCCTGTGATTTTAGATAATGTCTGATATTTTTCTGGCTATTTACCTAGTAGGATTTAAAAAATCAAAGTGAAGCTGAGAGAGAATCTTGGAAACACACATACCTGTTGATCATGGGCCCTGCAGAATTGGCCCTTGGGGGCTTTATTCAGTTACATGTGCCTGGGTGGTCTTTACCAGCTTAGACTCTATCATGGGACCCCATGAAGCTCCATTCTCGATACTGAATAATTATTACTTCCCTTGCTGAGTTTGTTTTTCTGTCATGCTCTTGGGGCTTCTGCTCTTCTCACCAGAAAGAACATTTGAATCTGGATTCTTGTACACCTGGGTTAGAGTCTTTTCAGAGGTGTGGTCAATTTATCCTGATCTCCAGGAAGGCTGTTGTGATTTCCTTCTAAGAAATGAGGGTCTTGAAAATCAACCAATCCCAAGATTAGCTTGTTATCCTGTTACTTTCTGAGACCCCAAATTTCTCACCAATGTTTTGGGAGATCCTGGAACAGATCCCTTCAGTTGGGGGTATCATCAAGACTTCTACACAACCCAGGGCTACCACTGACCTCCAAGCTCTACCCCACATCTTGAAGTCCATTGATCCCACCAGGTCCCGTGTTTGTTATCTATGCCTAAATATTAGCTTCTCCATCCTCACCACATGATGACCCACTGTGCCCCTCTGAACACTGCCTAGTGGCTAAAAACTCTGCAAATGGGCCACATTTTTGCAAAATACTTGTATCTGACACTTAGGTCTCCTTTGAAGATTTTCCTTTCTAGAAGGTTTTACAAGAAGTCTTACTTAACTGATAGTCTTTCAAGCCCCCACACCACAGGCTTAGGGATGGCACTAACATTCTCCCAGGGATCTAACTGGCATGTTCAAATTATCACTCTTTACCTTCATATAAAATGTCTCCCCCAAACCTTTTCCCCTTCTTTGTCATTGTCATCTGCTAAGCCACTGGTCATTTCCCCATATTCATAGTCTTTTTCCATCCTATCTTTCTAATATTTGTTGTCTTTAACAAATTGTGCTCTGTGTCTGCTCCTACTTCCCTTCTCCGAGTGAGTCCTTCTCCCACTCGGAATGTCCTCTGGATCCCTTCCCCTCCTTTGACCCCCAGACTTTGCTCCATCTATTATTGCTTCTCCATCCTAGATCCTTGACATTTCTCACCCCACTGGCCTTCTCAAGTGCAATCAATAAAAATGCTAAGAACTCTTGGATCATAATCTTCATGACTGAGTTTATTTAGTTGTATAGTTATTATCTGCCTTTCTTCACTTTGCATTTCTTCTTGAATCCATTGCAGATTGGCTTCCACTCCCACTCCTCCACTAAAAATGCTCTTACCAAGATCAAATCTAATGGGCACTTTTTAAGTTCCTATGTGATTTGGCTTTTCTGTGTCAATCATCACTCCCAGCCCTTGATTTCGGTGACCCACTTCCCTGTGATGATCTTCTGATCTGGTTTCTCAGGTTCCTTCACTGGTCCTTTTTCTTTCCCTGCCCCTGATATATTGACGTTTCCTGGAGTTGGTTTTCTTCTTGATTCATTCTCATCTCATTCTGCACACACTCCCTGCATAAACTCAGGCAGGCCCCTCATTTAATGACCACCTGAAGGCTGATGATTCTCAAATCTGTATTCCCTGATCTTGCATTTGAGTTCCAGCCCCACTTATCCTCTTGGATATTCTGCAGGCCCAGCAAACTCATCATGTCCAAAGTGAAACTTTTTCTCTTTCCTGTCTCCTCTCCCGTGATCTGTTCTTAGAACACCCCCCAAGAACGTCACCTCCTCCATCAGATTGTGAGCTCCTGGCGGGCAAGAGCTGTGTCCTATTCATCTTCCTATCCCCAGAACCTTGCCTGGAATGTGGTAGGTGCTCAGTAAATGTGTGTTGAATAAATGAATGAATGAATGAAGAAATGAATGAATTTGCTTACTTCAATGCAAAAGAACCATGAAACTATTTTGAGTTTTTATGTTATAGCAGTCAGCAAATCCTATTAAACACTTTGTGTTTCCAAGCAATAAGTGTGGCTTCTTTCTTTCTGACAATCTTTTTAGAGCAGCACTGTCTAATGGAATCTTCTGTGATGATGGAAATGTCCAATACAGTACAGTAGCTACTAGCAACTTGTGACTATTGAGCACTAGAGTATGATTGAATAACAGAATTTTAAATGTTATTTAATTTCAACTAATTTATACTTAGCTAGCCAATGTGGCTAGTGGCTACCATATTAGATTGTGCAATTTTAGAGAAATACTTCAGTGTCGTTTCTAAGAACATGGACACTAAGAAAAACCATCCAAGTTTGCCTTTATCCCAGCTTTCCTAATCTTATCTGCACTAGTTATTTCACCCGTGCCTCAGTTTCCTGACTTCTGCCTACTGCATAAGTTTACTGTGAGGACTAACTTTTTAAAGTGTAAAGCCCTGAGAACCCAGCCCATCATATGTGCTTAGTGACTATTATTAGCTATTATTACACTTTGAGCATTCCAACCTTGCTTCTCCTGGGGTGTCCCTTCTCCCAGTTCGAAGATGAAGGTGGAGGGTAGAGGCAAGCAGTGGTGTGATGGAACTAGCTCTTATCGGCTTGGGAGAGCCGGCAGGGCACATCTCTTCCCAACTCTGCATTCATCAATATCACACCGATAACTTAAAATTGGCCATGGTGGGAATATTTAAACCATAGTAATGGCCTAACTTAGGAACACATTAATTTGCAGTTTTGTCAGTCTATAAAGGAGCTTCACTACATGGGAGTAGCAAAACAGATCATAGAAAGACCATTAAAGAAGTCTTCACTTAAACTGGGGTGAAATCTGCATCCTGAAACCTCTATTCCTTAAGACCATGCCAAACAAATCTAAGACCTCTGAGTACCCTTTAGATGAAGCCGTCTGCCTACGGCACCATTGATATATTGATAAATACATGTATTAAAGGGCAGACATAGCCATTGCTTGGGTGAGTCACAGCGTACACTTCTCTAAAGGATACCGAAGGGAAAAATATAGTTGGGGGCATATAGCAGAGAGAATAGCAACATTTCTTCTTCTTATTTTTTTTGAGACAGGGTCTCCCTTTGTCACCTAGGCTGGAGTGCAGTGGAGTGATCATGACTCACTGCAGCCTCAACCTCCTAGGTTCAAATGATTCTCCCACCTCAGCCTGCCAAGCTGCTGGGATGACAGGGTGTGCACTACCACCCCTGGCTTATTTATTTATTTATTTATTTTGTAAAGTCGAGGTTTTGCTATGTTGCCCAGGCTGGTCTCAATCTCCTAAGCTCAACTGATTCACCTGCCTGGGCCTCCCAAAGTGCTAGGATGACAGGTGTGAGCCACTGCACCTGGCCAAGAATAATAATATTTCTGAGGGCAGTTGGAGGTCCAAGCTTCTGGACCAAGGCATGCACAGTTGTGGATAATATCCAGTGCATGAAAGTAAATAGCCCTTCTAGAAGCTCCCTGCCCCTCCTGGCCCAGCATTAATTACATTCACAACCCAGTCTCACCTGGGCCAGGAGGACTCCTCTCTCTTAGAGAAGTACAATCGGCAGCAGCACGACTGTAAGCCACGGTGCCGTTCTGCTCACTCTGGCAGAAACTCAGTCCTCATTTCCCAGTCCTGGCCTCCCCAGCTCACGAAGCTTGGTCTGAGAACAATCTGACCCAAGCACAATGCTACAGTTCCCCAGATGTCTTTAGGAGTTGTGTTTATTTCCCATGGCTGCTGGAACAAATTATCACACACACTTTGTAGCTTAAAACAAAACAGATTTATCATTTTTCAGTTCTAGAGGTCAGAAGTCTAAAATGGGTGTCACGGGGCTAACACCAAGGCGCCAGCAGGGCTGTGTTCCTTCTGAAGGTTCCAGGAGAGCAAGCGTCTTCCTCTAAAATGCCCACATTCCTTGGCAGTGGCCCCCAACCAGCAATCACATCACTCTGACTCCCCTTCTGTCATCACGTCTCCTTTGCCCCTCCTGCCTTTCTCTTTTACTGATAAGGACCCTTGTGGTTCCATTGGATCCACTAGGATCATCCAGAATAATCTCCCCATCTCAAGGTCCTTACCTTAATCACATCTACAAAATCCCCTTTGCCATGTAAGGTAACACATAAACAGTACTGGGAATTAGGACATGGACATCTTTTGGGGGACTTCCCTCTGCTTACCACAGCAGTTTCGCTATCGAGTCCTCAGACCTGCCCTGCATCCACAGTTGCAAGCCTCTAAGCAGAAGACCTGGGACCTGAATCCTGCAGTCCAGGCTGCTGGAGAATGAATATTCCTTTCTATACAGCTCTTTGATGGCCATGTCCAGTTTGCCTTCTTTCTCTTCCCTGTTCACCAAGGCAGGGTTTTAAAATTCTCTCTTTGTAGATCACAGCCCTTTCTCACTGCTTCCCTTCTGCTCACCTGTGCTGGGCAGGTGTGGAGTCCTTTTACAGACCTAGCACCTTTCCGGGGATGGCCAAGAGCTGGGACAGTGCAGGGGACTAAAATTTGAGGCAGCAGATAGAATTCTAGATATGTGGCTTGTGTCAGTCAGTGGCACTTATATTTGGCCTTGGTGGACACTTTCCAGCCCTTTCTCTAGGGACAGGAGGCTTTGAGGAGGCGGTTCAGGACAGGCTGGTGCGGGATAAAGCCTGAACCTGTCACAGCACAGCATTTCCTGACACACAGTGATGGCCCATGAGTCAATGGAGTGCCGGTAGAGATTTAAAAACAATGTGAAGAAGAGCCCTGATCTGTAGCATTTGCTGATTTCCCTGGTGTAAACACTCCCGCGAAGGCCAATGTCAAATGCCAAGCTGTATGCTGAATCGGGACCTGGGACTAGGTGGCTCCAACCATACTGCTTGTGACTCAAGCCAGGCAATTGGACCCTTGTTGGGCAACCCTTTCCCTTCTGAATTGGAGGAGGAGGAGTCCTTGCTGTTCTCTAGGAATGCAAGCTCTCAGTTTGTGACCATGGAGGTGCTGACAATCATACTCTCTGCCATGTGGAGAGGCCCAGGAGACCACAGCTAGTATTGAGGGAGAAATACTGAGTTGTTATCCAGCTTTGGATCCATCTGTCCTTTCTAGTTCCATGAGCTAGTGAACCATGTTCCCCCTGCCCCTTTTCATTTTTGGCCTAACCCATTTGGGTGGTTTCTTTCACTTGCAACTAAAGGAGTTCCCATCGTGCTAGTTTTTCTCCATTTCTCCCACAAGCCTTCTCCACCCTTCTCTGCCCTGCTTTGTGTCAGAAAGGCTGAATTCCTCTTTCTCATTTAACCAATAAGAAGCACCAGCAGGATACTGGAATGCAGAAGGACACCTCCCACAACTGACCAGCCAGGGGCAGTTGTGGTCCTTCTACGGCTCTAGGTCTCCCTGGGCTCCGGTAACACTGTCCCCTGCATCGTCTCTTCAGGTCTACAGGTGGTGGTGGCTTCCTGCAGCTGCTGGCTGGGTGCCTCAGCTACCTAATGGGTTCCCTTTACTCTAACCACATCTTTGTAAATAGTCCTTTTGTTACCAGTGGCAAATCCGAATAGGTCCACAGCAGTGTGATTCTCGCTTCCCGAGAGGAAAACATTCGTCTGAGGGGCGCAAGTTAGAGTGAAAGACTGAAGCAAGTTTTAGAGCAGGAACGAAAGGTAGTACACTCGGAAGAGGGCCAAGCGGGGGACTTGAGAGATCCAAGTGCCCTGTTTGACCCTTGATCTGGGGTTTTATATGTTGGCATGCTCCTGGGGTTTTGCGTCTCTCCTCCCTTGATTTTTGCTTGGGGCAGGTTGTCCTCATGCGCAGTGGCCTGCCAGCATTTGGGCGGGGCTGCATGCGCAGTGCGTTTAGTGGAGTTGCGCACACCCTCGTCTGAGGTGTTTTTTTCCTTACTAGTTGAGGGTTCCTAGAGGAAGGTCATGTATCAGTTAAGCTCTGCCATTTTGCCTCTTAATGTACATGCTTGAACCCACTTGCCCAAATCCTGAGCTCTTATTGGGAAGCTGCTGACCACCATCTTCAGGGATTTTCTATCTATTGGGAGATTGCCTTTCCCTGGCGCTGGCTGTGACCAATTATTATTTTAGAGAGACAGTGTAACAACTACCTGAGCATCACCTGAGGATTGCCTGACATTCGTTGGTGGTGGGGGGGCCCCTCTCCTGCCCTGCTCATGTCTACCTAGCTACCTGCTCTAACACTGTCTCTACATTCTCACAGTGTGCCTTAGTTCCTGCTGATACATCTTGACTGATATATCTTGCTAACGCACATCCCACATCTAGTAACTAGAGCCCATCGATTCTAATTCCTAAATATGCTTAAACCTTTTGCTATGTTCCGTTCTCATGGGCACTGCTTTGGTTGAGGCCTCCAGCATCTCTTGCCTGGACCATTGCCACAGCCTCTGAATTGTCTCTCTCTATTCAGCTTTGGTTCTTTTCATTGGTCCTTGACACTGTGGCCAGGATTATTTTTTTACAAAGCATTTAGTATCATGTTACTCTTACAGCTTAAAATCCCTCAATGATTCTCTGCTGTCTTCAGGATCAAATTCAAACTCCTTGCTAGAGTCAAAGCATACTCATGGTAGAGATTCTGTTCCTTCTCTGCCTCCTCTTCTGCCAAGCCCCATTTATACCGCATCTCCCTGTGAAGCAAGTATCCTTGGATGCTTTCATACCTCCTCTGAGATGATTTTTCTAGGCACCACCCTGACCTGGTCTGCAGCAGGGGCTGGAGCTAGTACCTACCTGCATCACAGTGGATGACACTGTCACTCTTACGGTCCCACTGACAGTGAGTCTCCCGGAGATCACTGTATCCTCAGGGCTTAGCATTGCCTAGCCCTGCTTTGACTGAAAGAGGCTGGGCTATGTGAAGAAGATGCATTTAATTCCATGTCTCCACATTTTTCTAGTAAGACATGCTACAAATTCATAGGATGGTCAACATGCCTCTAGTGTATACAGAAAAAGTGCTCTGAAGATAAAGCATGGACTAAGTTAGGCAGCACCCCCTCCCCTTCCCCTGCCCACCAATCACTGTGTTTACTCTTAACGGCAGTCAGTTAAAAATAAAGAAAAAAAGGCCGGGCGCGGTGGCTCAAGCCTGTAATCCCAGCACTTTGGGAGGCCGAGGCGGGTGGATCACGAGGTCAGGAGATCGAGACTATCCTGGCTAACATGGTGAAACCCCGTCTCTACTAAAAATACAAAAAAAAACTAGCCGGGCGTGGTGGCGGGCGCCTGTAGTCTCAGCTACTTGGGAGGCTGAGGCGGGAGAATGGCGTGAACCCGGGAGGCGGAGCTTGCAGTGAGCCGAGATCACGCCACTGCACTCCAGCCTGGGAGACACAGCGAGACTCCGTCTCAAAAAAAAAAAAAAAAAAAAAAGAAAAAAAAAAGGCTACTTTTGTGTGGATATAGACACCCAAACTGGCTCTTTGCAAATCAATGGTCTGTCACGGGAAACAGCACTTTCTGTTGGTGGGATGCCCACAGGACAGGCGGAGAGGAGGCGTGGAGGGGCCCGAAGTGTGGGAGGGGTCAAGGTAAAAATAGCCCACACCATCAACAGCTGTTTATTCCATTTATTTAAGCAGGCTTCCGGCCCAAAGTTCTCTGGGCACCTGCACAAAATCTAAATTCAACATCTGAAATTAATTCTCCTTTTTCAGGAAAAAGCACAAACAATCTCCTCAAAAACCCAGAGATGTTCTCAGGGAAAGAACCCCTTTAGCGGGGAGACTGGGAATTTTGTCAGATCCCTGGAAGCTTTGCTGAGAAGACCTTGTCTGCAGTACTTTCTTCTCCCGTGGCTCCAGAGTCAAAGCACCGCAGTGCCACTGTCTGTCAGCCTGGTGGGCCAGAGCAAACCTCTTTTCCTCCCTGAGCCTCTGCATCTGCTCTCGGAGGTTCACTTCTCTGGGCACGACAGTTTCTGCTCACGATCTCACTATCAAACCCGACTGACACCTGCTGAGGAATCTGAGGATGGAAAGAATGACATGTTTTATTTGGATGGCATTTGGCTTGCATCATTTCATGGGCTCCTCACAAAAGCCACGAGGGAAGGGATTGTCTTGCCCATTTTACAGGAGAGAAAACTGAGGTCCACAGTTATAGATTAGTTAACTAGAACCATGTCTTCATGCCCAATATTTTTTACTTTGTTATCTGCCTTTTTTATTGCTCGTTAAAAATAATAGTTTCACAGAACGAGTTGTTAGCAGAAGATTCAAACAATATAAATAATGCAAAAAGCTCTCGACCTCCCACCAGTCTGTTCCCAGAGGTAGTGGCTATAATCTGGTGTTCTGGATAATAATGTTCAACCATTAGATTTTTTTCCATACGTTCACATACAAAGATGTGTATACATACTTTTGTTTCATGTTTTAACAACATTTGAATGATAGTATACTGTCAATATTATTTTTAAAACTTAGTTTTTAAAAGAAGTGCTTTGTCTTAGAGATATTTCTATGTCAGTACATACAGGTCTACTTCATTCATTTACTCTATTGTAGGTTATGTCAGAGTATGGCTGTACCACAGTTGATCGAACCCTGTTTTTACTGAGGAGCATTTGTTTCCAGTTTTTGGCGACTGCATCCTTTATACACTTCTTGTGCGTGTGTGTAAACCCTTCTTTAGGGAGACACAACAGTGGCTTCACTAGGTTTTAGGGACTTCACATTGAAAATATTAATGGATGCTGTCAAAGGTGCTCCATATGGGGTTCACCATATATATACACACACACACATATATATTAATTTTAATTTTTAAAAAATTTTTTGAGACACAGCCTTGCTCTGTCGCCAAGGCTGGAGTGCAATGGCGCAGTCTTGGCTCACTGCAACCTCCACCTCCCGGGTTCCAGCAATTCTCCTACCTCAGCCTCCCGAGTAGCTGGGATTACAAGTGCCTGCCACCATGCCCGGCTAATTTTTGTATTTTCAGTAGAGATGGGGTTTCACCATATTGGCCAGGCTGGTCTCTTGACCACGCTGGCCTAGAACTCCTGTCCTCAAGTGATCTGCCTGCCTCGGCCTCCCAAAGTGCTGGGATTACAGGCGTGAGCCACCGCTCCCAGCCCACCACTTTATATTTTTACCACCAAAGGCAGAGCTCATCACATCCTTATAAACCCTAGGTGTTATCAACCTTTTAACTTTTTACTAGTTTGATTTTTTAAATGGTACCTCATTTTGTATCCCTCCTCCCTGGTTACTACAAGACTAAACATATTTTGTATTGTGAGATGTCTATTAATGTCCTGAACCCACCTTTCCATTGACTTGTTGATTTTCTTATTGATTTGGGGGATATTTTTATATTCTGTCTATTAACCTTTGTTATGTAAGCCATGCCTTTTTTTGAAACTGTGTTCATGGTGCCTTTTTTATACAAAACTTAAAATTTTTGAGGTAGTCAAATTTATTAATCTTTTCCTAGATGGTTTTTGAATAAAAAATCTGGTATAAAAAAGTCTTCTATAATTGGAAGCTATCTATAGTCATATCTATCTCTAACATTTCATATTTATTTAGCTTGTTATTTATTTATTTTTATTATTTGTTTGAGATAGAATCTCTCTCTGTCTCCTGTCTCCTAGGCTCACTACAACCTCCACCTCCTGGGTTCAAGCAATTCTCCTGCTTCAGCCTTCCGAGTAGCTAGGATTACAGGTACCTGCCATCATGCCTGGCTAATTTTTTGTATTTTTAGTAGAGACAGAGTATCACCATGTTGGTCAGGCTGGTCTCAAACTCCTGACCTCAAGTGATTCGCTTGCCTTGGCCTCCCAAAGTGCTGGGATTACAGGCGTGAGCCACTGCGCCCAGCCTATTTAGCTTTTTAGTTCATCAGGAGGTTACTCTTGTGAATGGCATATCATAGTGTGCTATTGTTTTCTTGCTTCCTGTAACTCCTGACTCTGACTTCTTACTGAAGTAATATCATTCTCTAAAGGCAGACTGAAACTCTTTCCTTCAGTCTGCCTTAGTTCTCCAAACAATGGATCTGTTTTTTCCCTAAGCCTCCACTCCAGGTGAGAGAAGGAGAGCAAATATATGGAGAAAATAATAGTGCAAGGCAGGAGGAACTGCGTTGCAAAGACTGGTCCAGATAAAATGGCAGAGAGGGAAAGAGTACTTTCAGCGGAGCAGTTTGGGAAGCCATCTCAAAGCAGGGGGTGCTTGAATTGTGAGGGGAATGGGAGGTTGTTTAGTTTGATTAGAATGTATATTACAGGCTAAAAGAGGTTGGACAGGCTGATTGCAGGGGTTGGCATCCTACAGTTCACAGGCCAAATCTGGCTGCTACCTGTTTCCATATAAGGTACAAACTAATAATGGTTTCCACGTGTTTAAATGGTAGAAAAAATTAAAAGAAGAGTAATAGTTTATGATGTACAAGTTATATGAAATTCAAATTTCAGTGCTGATAGAGTTTTGTTGGAACACAGCCACATTATTTGGCTGTGGCTGCTTTCGCACTGCAGTGGCAGAATTAAGTACTTTTGTGACAGAGACCAAATGGCCCGCAGAGCTGAGAAAATGTATTCTCCGGATCTTTACAGAAAAAGTTTGCTGACCCATGATATAGGGACTTGGATGCCAGGTTTAGGAGTGTGGCTCTTATGTGCTGGGCAATGAGGTAGGACACATTATGGTTGGTGGTGCGTTTAAGAAGGAGGATGCTGTTGTGGTCTGGAGATCTGCAGGTGAGAGTGGGGCAGGGAGGTGCTACAGGTAGCCTGGGAAACAGTCCAAGTAACAAGTAATAGTTTCAACTCTAGAAGTGGGAAGAGAAGAAGGGGAATGTGAACGATTCAGTCATTCGTCAAGGCTTACTGTGGTCTGCATACAGTTCTGGGTGCCGAAAGGTCTTATGAAGGTAGAAATGGCAGCTCTGAGGGATATGAGTACTATTATTAGTTTGCTAGGACTGCCATTGTACCACAAACTGGGAGGCTTAAACAACAGAAATGTATTATCTCACAATTCTGGAGGCCGTTAACCTAAGATCAAGGTGACGGCAGGGCCATGCCCCCTCTGAAGGAGTCAGGGAAGGATCTGGTCCAGGACTGTCTCTCAGCTTCGAACAATTCCTTGATTTGTGGCAGCATAGCTCCAGT
Organism: Papio anubis; assembly: GCF_008728515.1. NCBI lineage: Eukaryota > Metazoa > Chordata > Mammalia > Primates > Cercopithecidae > Papio > Papio anubis. The sequence goes on from NC_044989.1 coordinate 87,636,127, forward strand.
CTTCACATGGACACCCCCCATGTGCACGTCTCTGTGTCCAAATTTCCCCCTTTTAGAAGGACACCAGACGTAGTGGATTAGGGGCCCATCCTACTTCAGTATGACATCGTAATTAATTACATTTGCAATGACCTTATTTCCAAATGAGGTCACATTCCAAGATACTGGGGGTCTAGGACTTCAACATATAAATTTTGGGGGAATGCAATTCAACCCCTAACAGTTTGGCATAAAGTGGTATTGAAGGGACTCCTCCCCTTCCCCTACCTTCTGCCCCTGCCCATAGCATGGAGGGAACTTCCACTGAGCCTCCTCTGTCCACTTCTGGTACCTCTCACTAAGCCCCTTGCTTAGCCTCCCACAGGAGGAAAGGTTTATTTGGCGGGTCAGTGCCGACCTTTCTGCACCTGTCTGCTGGTGGGCTGGTACTGTGGCTGTGCTTGTGGGTATAGCTCTCCTTTTCTGCCCAGTCTTCCTGCTCCCTTGAGAGAGCCACCCAAGGCCAGCCCACTGCACATCCTCTGGCTCCAGCTCCTTGCCCACGTGCCTGACTGGGAAAGGGCATTCCAGGGCCTTCCTGCAGCTCTAGCCACACCTGGCTTTCCTGGCAGAGACACCTGAGTGGGCAGCATGGGTTTTGTGTTCAGGGAATTACTCTTCGGATTTGACCTGGTAGTGTGGATCACACGGATTATCAGCATTTATGAAAACATATTTATGAGAATATAGTGAGCAATAGCACCATCAGTGAAAAGGCATTGAGAAGAAAAGACAGTTTTTTTTAAAAACAAAGTTCACTTTATTACGTTAATTTTACATACTAAGATAATATGAAATGCAGACTTGTTTAAATTCTCTTGCTGATTCTCTTGAAGACAATGTCGCCCAATGTCATGGTCTGAAAGCCAGAAAAGAAATTATGAAGTGTTCATCTGATGTTGTATTGTAAAAAACAAAATTAAGCCTAAAAAACAGCACCAAATATGTTGGCATATGAAACAATTCAAAAATTCATCTGGTTTCCTGCAGGACTGGAGGAAGGGTTGGCAATGTTTTCCAAAATCCTATGCCAAGTCTTTATCACTTCTCCTCCTCACCTGGAAAGTCCTCCTGCCTTTGACTCAATTCCTTTCTACATCAATGACTGTTATAGCAAGACCATCCAAACTAGCCCAATCCAATCTCTCAAAGTTTCATTGAGTACCTACTATGCACCAAATACATGTTGAGCACCAAGGATACATGCACATGGACACAACTGGGCGCACAGCCTGGAAGGCAGTGAGTAGTGCATAATTGTACCCCTGGAGCTGTGAAGCTTATAAAAACAGTGGATGCATCAGCTTTTGAGTTTTTAAGGATGTTCCCTCCACCCCTGCCAGTTCTCTTGAATAAGACTGCTGGAATGACATACCATGTCATCAGGGTGAAAAGGAGCCCCTTAGCTTCAGCAGCAATGCAATGGTTGCTGCTTGATGGGTTCAAGCCCTGGATTTACCATTTATTAGCTGATGACTTGGATAGGTCAACCTGTCTATTGAATCCCTCATCCAGCCTCCCTCGAAGGAGACAGGAGGATTAGGTGAGATGGAGTCTATCAAAGGGCGTTGGCCAGGACTTACCGCAGGACGGCTCATCTCCTGCTCCCCTGCCCTCCTGGGAATGTGCTGGGGTGGAGGGGGAAACTGCAGATTGGGTGGGTAATGCTCACACTCTCTCTAGTTTAAGAATTTTTCTGGCCAGGCGCGGTGGCTCACGCCTGTAATCCCAGCACTTTGGGAGGCCGAGGCGGGCGGATCACGAGGTCAGGAGATCGAGACCATCCTGGCTAACACGGTGAAACCCCATCTCTGCTAAAAATACAAAAAATTAGCCGGGCGTGGTGGTGGGCACCTGTAGTCCCAGCTACTCGGGAGGCTGAGACAGGAGAATGGCGTGAACCCGGGAGGCAGAGCTTGCAGTGAGCCGAGATGGTGCCACTGCACTCCAGCCTGGGCAATGAGCAAGACTCCATCTCAAAAAAAAAAAAATTTTTCCATTTGAACAGAGTGATGACAGCCTCCTGAGGCAGTGTTCTGTTGTATGTGACTCCTTAAAGCATATACTGGGGGCAAAGAAGAGTCAGGGGGACATACCTGCGGGAGAAACACTGCACTATTCCTCCCCTACCCCCAAATAGGGTATAGGATGTGGCTGGCAGCCAGGCACCAAGGCTGACTGCATAACCGGACTGTGCCAGGCTTGTCAGGTGCCATAATATCACCATGAATGGGATTCTGTTTATAAACGCTAAATGGGCAAAGGCATTTATGAAGCACCGTGGGCATGCAGGGCAGGTGGAGGCCTCTGTGGCTGCTTGGTTAGTGCTGAGCAGAAAGGATTAGTGATAATGTGTGTAAAGTGCCTGGGACATTGTGGATCCGCAGTAAGTGCTGGCAGATACTGACCACAGGAAAGAAGTTTAGGGGTTGGAGGGTGGAGGGGTGGCATTAGGGTATGTGAACCACTCCCCATGCTTCACCTCCCCTCTCCCCTCAAGCACGGGAAGCCACAGGCTCAGAGCACTACCAACTTACATTGGTGATTATGTCGCCGTTGAGTTCGGTCACAGACTTGATGTTTTTGAACGTTGTCACCAGTTTATTGTTACCTTCCAACTGAATCACTGTCTGCAGAGAACAGAGAGATGGCCTGTGAGGAAAGGGTGGTGGGGGGCAAGAGCCTTGCTAATGAAGTTGCTTCTTCTGCACAGGTCTCAGGTCACAGCAACTGAAATGTTCTGGTTCCTATGATTCCAAGCCTGCAGTTCTCTGGCTCCAAATAGAAGTGAGGTGCATTTAAGAACTAAATAAAGTGAACAGGCAACCTACAGAATAGGAGAAAATTTTTACAATCTACTCATCTGACAAAGGGCTAATATCCACAACCTGCAAAGAACTCAAACAAATTTACAAGAAAAAAACAAACAACGCCATCGAAAAGTAGGCAAAGGATATGAACAGACATTTCTCAAAAGAAGACATTCATACAGCCAACAGACACATGAAAAAATGCTCGTCATCACTGGCCATCAGAGAAATGCAAATCAAAACCACCATGAGATAACATCTCACACCAGTTAGAATGGCAATCATTAAAAAGTCAGGAAACAACAGGTGCTGGAGAGGACGTGGAGAAATAGGAACACTTTTACACTGTTGGTGGCATTGTAAACTAGTTCAACCATTATGGAAAACAGTATGGCGATTCCTCAAGGATCTAGAACTAGAAATATCATATGATCCAGCCATCCCATTACTGGGTATATACCCAAAGGATTATAAATCATGCTGCTATAAAGACACATGCACATGTATGTTTATTGCAGCACTATTCACAATAGCAAAGACTTGGAATCAACCCAAATGTCCATCAGTGACAGACTGGATTAAGAAAATGTGGCACATATACACCATGGAATACTATGCAGCTGTAAAAAAGGATGAGTTCGTGTCCTTTGTAGGGACATGGATGCAACTGGAAACCATCATTCTCAGCAAACTATTGCAAGAACAGAAAGCCAAACACCGCATGTTCTCACTCATAGGTTGGAATTGAACAATGAGATCACTTGGACATGGGAAGGGGAACATCACACACTGGGGCCTATTGTGGGGAGGGGGAAGGGGCGATGGGTGGCATTGGGAGTTATACCTGATGTAAATGACGAGTTGATGGGTGCTGACGAGTTGATGGGTGCAGCACACCAACATGGCACATGTATACATATGTAACAAACCTGCACATTGTGCACATGTACCCTAGAACTTAAAGTATTTAAAAAAAAAAAGAACTAAATAAAATGTCAGGACTCTTTTGTCAGAATTTTAATTCATGGCATGTGATCTAGAAATGAGCATGGAACACCTAAGTGGCCCCAAATGCAAATGCTAAAATCAAATCAAGTAAAATCTCAATTCTCTCAAGCTAATGGAGGGAGGTAGTGGCAAAATTCAAAATATTGACCAGTAGAGAATACATCTTTTGCTTTGGTATGTATTCTTCTTCTTTGTTTTTTTCTTTTTTTTTAATTGAAATGAAGTCTTGTATATTGCCCAAGCTGGTCTTGAACTCCTAGGCTCAAGCAATCCTCCCACTTCAGCCTCCCAAAGTGCTGGGATTGTAGGCATGAGCCACCTGCCCAACCAGGTATGTATTATTCTTCCCAGAACGTTAACGTTTCGTTTTGTGGCCTCCTTCCAAGCCCTTATACATCCTGGAAGAGATGACAGGAACCCAGCAGGGAGCCGAAGACCCTGGACAATGTTAAACATTTTGCCTCCAAAAAGAAAATTTGGAAAAGGCCCATAGTTAAATCTCTTGACCATGAGCACATCAAGAATATTTTCCTCCTAAAATCATCCTGACCTGTAATGTTCTAATTGGAGAGGCAGAAATAAAGAGTGACCAGAAGAGATAAAAAGACAAACATTCCCAGCCCAATGAACACAGCTGTCTAGGGGGAGGAGAGAAGAGGGCTGCTAAAGCATGGAGTGTTTCAGAGGGAGGAGGAGACAGGCACCCCCATTGCCAGGATCCCCCTGCCACCATCTGCCACTCACACAGCCCACACCCCACACCCCAGCTGTCAGTGCACACCTTGAGTTGTGCCCAGCAGAAGTGATGCTGACCTGCCCACTGCCTTCAGTCTAGGGGGGTTGACTGTTCTTATTTTACAGTTTAGGGAGGTTGATTGTTCTTTATTTTACAGATGGGGTGGCTGAAGCCAGGGACTTCGTGACCACCCCTGAAGGCAGGGTCTGAGCACCTGTCTAGGGCCCTGGTATTCTGGTATTGCCAGCATCTCCTTCAATAAGTCTCTCCCTATGCTTCAAGAAGTATCTCCCAGCTCTAGGTTCAGTGAAGGCCAGTTGACTTTGGGCTCAGTTAAGGGTTTTTCACAAACTCCCACTTGCCCTACTCCTGGGCCCTGCTTAGAGGACTCTTAGTGCCAGGAGCACTGGGCCTGGGAGGACCTGAGACTTAGAATCCTGCTCTATGCCTGGTTCCCCCATATCCTCCATATGGGAAAGCTCAGACTTTGGGGGCTGGAACATCCCTCAGACAATCCCTGGGAAGAGGAGAGCAGCTTCCCTATAAGATTCTTCCCTAAGAGCTGCCTTTGTCTCTGCTTCTCCCACAGTGGAGGTGGGTTCAGAAATGGTATCTATGGGTGGAATTGTGAGGTGAGAGCCTTGAGGAATGAGGCCCCAGGGCCAGATTCCAAGGAAAGTTCTGACAGCAGAAGGGATGCCCTCCTACCTTGACTTTCTCCCCTGTCATTGTCTCCAGCTCACTTTCCTCCCCCACCGTGAACTCGTTTTGCATCACTTTGGACCCGGTGGTGATGGTGAACTTGAAGTGCTTCCCGTTCTGCACGATTTCCGTCACACTCTTGATATCCTTCCCCTTCTGGATGAGCTCTTCCGGCAAACCTGGTGGAAACCATCTGAGGTTTAGAGATGGGCAAAGGTGGGAGTTTCATGACTGTGGTAGGCAGATAAGAGAAATGTTATGGCAGGGAGGGGCAGAGGAGGGCACTGTGTCTCCCAAGGGGCCACAGAAACTCACTGGGGACTTGTGAGCAGCATGGGCTGTGGCCTCAGGATGGAAAGGACAGTGGCCTGGCCTGGCCTGCTGCTATTTTGCCTGTCAGTTTATAAAAAGGACACTCCTCTGGCCTGAAGAACTATTCCTCTTGTGAGCACCCTGGTTCTTGCTCACTCTCCTTCCTCATTCCCTCCTCCTTTGATGACTTTGCTCTTGGAGTGGGAGCATTTCATTCCCCATACCCTGGGTGACCAAAGAGTTGATCTTCCAAGCTAGGTCCCTCCTGGGAGTGACAGGGGAGCTATCAATAATCATGCCAGGCCAACACACCCAAAGCAGCACTGTGCCAGGCAAGCCTCTGTGCAGAGGCTTGCAAGCCTCTGCAGTCAAGGCTCTGGAGGAGGACATGCCAGCAATCCCTTGCCCTGGCATAGAGCTTTGCCAATTTTAGAACTTGTCCACGCTGTTATACAAATTGAGGTTCACAAACATTATGTGGGTGGACAGTGAGCACAGAGGGTCCTGTTGCATAACGGAGAGATGCGAGACACAGAGGTAGTGTGAATTGCCTGCAGAAGATCCCTCTCCGGCAGCGCTGACGGTCCTCCTCTCCCTGCCCCTGCTGTCTTTGGCACCCTTCTCATTCTTGGCACCCTCCCTTGCCATGTTACACCCTTTGCTTATAGGGCTCCCTCTGCCTGGAGCATGCTTCCTGCCCCCAGTCCCCTAGACACCTGTCTTCCAAGGCTCAGCCTGATCCTTCTCTTTACCTCCACTGAGCCATCCCTCCGTGCCCCCCGTGAGCCACATCCTCCTGTACATGACCCTGGGAGGCACAGGGGTTAAAGCAGGGTCTTTGAGAATGAGTGCCTGCTTCCAGTCCTAACTTAAACACTTCCTACTTGCATGACCTTGCTTGTGATTACTAAATCTTTCTAGGCTTCAATTACATCAATTGTAAAGTGGGAAAATAACGGTACCCAGCTTAGTTTTATGGTGAGGAATACATGGGGTATTGCATATTCCATGGTCAGCACAGTTGCCTGGCACAGTGAGTGCTCCATACACCTTAGGGAATGCCTTATTACCTTTATTTCTTCTCTTCTTTTCCCCGATAATATAATGCCTTATTACCTTTATTATCTGTCTCCTTGATATCTATCCAGCACAGTGCTCAGTGTGTGATCGGCCTTGAATCACTATTTGTTTGAAGAATGAATAAATGCAGGAACAGGATCACACAACGAAGTGCCAACGACATGGTCATCAATCCAGACCACACCCTAGTTCAGTGCTCTTTCCACTTGCCTATGGGATGGCCTTGTGCAGTGAGGACTCGCTGCAAATAACTCCAGAAGTCAGTAAAATGCCCCCTAGTTTGTGTATATAGCCTGAATCTCTCCCCCCATCTCAACGTTTGGACCCTAAATAGCCACTGCTGGTAGGGCCAGACCCTCATTGATGTGACCCACAGCTTTGCCTTTCAGAGCAGCACTCACCCATTGCCTTCATGAAGGATTCAAAGTTTTCCTGGCTCTGCAGTTGGTACTTGCCGGAGAAACTCATGCTGGCGATAGAGCTCCCTCTTCACAACTGACCTGCAGCTCTGCCGACCAGACTGTCCACTGTAGGCTGTTTTATAGGGGGCTCCCTTCCTTTCGAATAATGGCCAGAGGTCAGCAGCTGTTGATTCCTTTATGGCCAGGTTCAAACATTAACTCCTGAGAGCAATGGTCAATGATAAAGAACAGGATGGGCACAGCAAAGGTTTGCTGCAATTCAGCAAACATTAATGAATATCAGTCAAGCAGGAAGCCCTATGGCCCTGGGAGCCTTTAAGTGACTCTCCACACCCCATGAAATGTGTGTGTATATGCATGTATGTGTATATATGCACACATGTGTGTATATATAGATGTGTGCATATGTGTTTGTACATCGGTGTTTATATATACATACACGTATTATGTACATAAAGATGTGTGAATGTGCATATATGTAATACATACATATATACACATTATATGCATAAGTGTTTATATATGTCTGTACACATATACACACACGTGTGTGTGTGCATGTGTACACACACAGAAAAATTCCAGAGAATTCCTTTGAACTCAAAACCTCACCTTATTTACATAACCTTATGATCTCTTCTCACCCCCATTATTACACAAACTTAATTTTTAGAGTTGTCATCAGCTGCTAGTGCTATTTTGAATCCTGGGAATTCCTCCTTGATGATTATAGTCTCCTCCACAGGTCTTTTTGAGGTGTTAAAGCAGTCCTTGCTCAATGGCAGGTGTAAAACATTGGAACCAGGTGTGCAGAATTGAGACACATTTTATTAGGCAGAGACAAGGCAGGAGAAAGTGCCACCTGCTGACTTGCTCCAGCCCTGCTGAGAAGACAGGACAAGGGATCTGGGGTTATGTGTAGGAAACTGGTCTCGTAGGGTTATGTATACAACACTGGCCTTGGGGAGATGCCCCAACAGGGCTTCCAGTGGCCTTGGGATATGCCAGTTTGTTGTGAAGCACAGAGAGGCGTGGTGCCCAGTGGGTGCACATGTCCCAGTTTCTGCCTCTGAGGCAGTTCTCGGCAAGTACCCCCTCACCCCCCCAGATTCTCTCCCTTCTTTGTCTGGACTTTGGCGTCAACCTTTTCACCCGCAGCCTCCGGCCTTCGTCCTGTGGTCCTCCTCTACTCTGTGGTTAGACAGATCATCCTGAAGCATAGGCTGGGTTGGGCCACTGCTCCAGGCATGAGCCTCGGTGGTTCCCATCACTTCAGAGGCCACAGGTCCTGGATGGCCTGGTGTCACGTGCCACGTCACGATGGCCACCGCCAATAACACTTCCATTTCCCTATTATGAGTTCTAATTTTTGGCTTGGAAAATGACTCCCATTGCCTAAACTTCTAGCAGGGCTGCCAGCCTTCAAAAGGCAACTCCAGTCTACCTTTCCATCCTTTTTCCTTCCTTCTCCCTAGGTCACAGATCCAACCACAGGGCCAAGTGGACACATCAGGGGCGTCCATGCCACTCTCTATGCCCTCTGTGGTCTCCAGCATTTGGACATGTTGATCCAGCAAAGCACTTCAGAAGTTCTCTCCTCCACCCACAGTCCCAGTGCCAGGGCCCTTCTATGGCATCCCTGACAGGTGGTATTAAGGTGTACCCCGCCACAGAGAGCTCTCCACCTTTGGAGCGGTGTGGGCAGAGAGCGCTCACTAGTGGAGCGTCCTGCCATGTAGATTGTGGCACCAGCAGACCTTTCCCTCCAGCACAGAGGGGTGCTCTGGCCCTCCCTGCTTGGCCCTCCTCTGACCGTGTCTAGGACACAGTGTCTAGGTGCCTCCCAGGCCAGGAATTGGGGCTGTCCCTGCAGCAAGCGAAGTGGGCCTGCATGCTGAGAACTTATGGCTTTTTATAATCACCACGACCACCTGAGCAGCGGGCAGGAAGGGGCAAGGTGGCTCAAAGAAGGATGGGCACACCCACAGTCCTTCTCTCATCTTGCTCTGAGCTTTGATTACGCATCTTTTAACATGTCTCATTGTAGCGAAGGGGCCCTGGTCTCCAGGTGGGATGCTGATATTTCATTTTTGTATATGTAAGGAAGTAAAAAATCCATTTTCTCAAGAACTGGCATAAGAATTCCTCGCGTGCGTGCGTGCGTGCGTGTGTGTGTGTATAAATGACTGCCTGGGAGACAGAGTGTGTGAGACCCCAGACCTCAGACCCGTGTGTCAGTGACAGCCAAGCTGGTGAAGAGAAGGGCAGCTCCCTCATGCAGGAGACCAGGAGTGGCTGGGTGTGTCTTCCTGTGCCTCTCCCAGACTGCAGAAAGCAGAGAGAGGAATGTGGCAGGCAGGCAGGAGAGGCGCCACCAAGAGGGCGTGGGGTGATGGGTCACTGAGTTACCCCCACTGACCGCAAGGCAAGAAGAGCTCCAGGATGGCACTGGCTTTGAAGCTGCTCATTTGCTGCATCTTTCTTTAATTTCCATCTTTCTTTAATTTCCACTCCAACTATTTCAAAAGCTTCAGTAAAATATAGTGCCTGAATCAACATGTGAACAAGTGGAAAATGATGCAGGGCTGAGCTTTATTTCTGGATGGATGTGATGGGGCTGAGATGGCACACGCAGAAGCAGTGCCAGGAAGTGCAGTGTCTGTGGGGCTGCATTCCCTACAGGGTTCCCCAGGTCCCTAGAAATCCTAGGAAGGGCTTTGGAGGAATTCAAGCTCATTTTGTTTAGATCCCATCTGGGTTACATGGGACACCTAAAGCCTGGGCCAATAGCTGGCATATGTCTGTCTAATGAGCACGCGAAGTATCAGCCCAGGGCTAAATTCAGGTCTATACCTGAGACCCTATTCACCACCTACCTAAAGAGCTCTTCTAGCACTTGTCAAGGAAGGAATACGTAAACACTTGCTTAGATGGGGAACTTAGGAGCTTTGCAGCCTAAAATCAATGACATAATCACCAGGGAAAATGACCGTGATAGAGTCACTACGATGCCCACCTCCCATCCCACCCATCAGCTGCTTCATTTGGGAGAATCTGCTGCAAGTGCCCATGTTCTCTCATGCCCCCAGCTGCCTGCCTGGCATCCTACTCAGATAAAGGGATATCTGGCTTATACATCCACAACTAGGCCCTCTCCCGTTGATTGCAAATGTCAAGTATCACGCCCCACACTGCTGCTTTCTGGGGTCGACAGAGGGGAATGAGAAGGAGCATCATGAAAGTTTCTCCATAGAGCAAGTCAGCATCAACCCTGGAGGCCTCAGGGGAAGTATGGACCAGATGCGCCTTTCCTGGTGTCTGAGGAACAGCAGGACCCGTGAGCTGTCTCCTTGTGGACCCCTCTGCCTCATGCTGCACTTCCTTCCTACCCTGTCCAGGCAATGCCTGCAGACTCAGAACAGCATTGGGAATGCAGCTGACCCAGAGGTTGGTTCAGGGCCTGGCACAACCAGTGAAGCCTTGACAGTTTCCCTGGCAGATGGGCAGCCTGACAAGTAAATCGAGCTGATCAACGCTGGGCCAGGACTCCCTCTCTCCCCCAGGTCTGAGATATGGCTGTTCTTAGGCAACCCCCAATGACTTCCTTTTGTCATTTGTGTGTGTGTGTGTGTGAATCTTGAGAGCACAGAGATTAGTAGCCATTTCAAAATTTAATACTCATGAGTTTTCCATAAACTTAGAAGAGGGTAATGACATCTTCCACCCACTAGCTGAGCAAACACAAGAAGAGATAAGCTTAATTGCAATGACAAAGTTCAAGTGGCTTTCAAGAAATAAAAAAAAAGAGACTCCCATTCTGTGGGCACAGTTTTGGAGTGACCAAAGACTCTGGCCCCACTCACTCCACACTAGACATCCCCTCTTCTCACATCCCTACTCAGATGGGCAGCGTGCAGGTGTGGGAAAGGAGGGGAGTCATCTCTTGGTGGCCAGGATATGATAGGTGTTCATTTTAGAACAAGCACCTTTGACCTTAGTGCCTGCAGTGCCAGCCTGCCCATTTCCTGGGTGTTTGAACATAGGAGGTGGCCTGAGAAGCCCATAATTCTGATACAGGCAGGGCTGCAGAGAAAGGACTTGGGTTTGGGCCTAGCTCTTCTTTATACCTGATGTAGAGCCTTGCTGAGCCTCTACTTGCTTATCTGTTAAATGGTCATAACATTTTTTGCCTCATGAAATAGTTGTGTAAACTAATCACAACCACAATGAGATACTATCGCTATCAGTCAGAATGGCTACTATTAAAAGTAAAAAAATAACATTCTGGCGAGGTTGCAGAGAAAAGGAACACTTACAGACTACTGGTGGGAGTGTGAATTAATTCAGCCATTGTGGAAAGCAGTGTGGTGATTCCTCAAAGAACTTAAAACAGAATTACCATTTGACCCAGCAATCCCACTACTGGGTATATACCCAAAGGAAAATAAATTGTTCTACCATAAGGACGCATGCATGAGTATGTTCATTGCAGCACTATTCACAATAGCAAAGACATGGAATCAACCTAATGCCCACCAACAGTACACTGAATAAAGAAAGCGTGGTATATATACACTATGGAATACTGTGCAGTCATAAAAAAGAATGAGATCATGTCCTCTGCAGCAACGTGGATGGAGCTGGAGGCCATATCCTAAGCAAACGAACACAGGAACAGAAAATTAAATACTATGTGTTCTCACTTATAAGTGGGAGCTAAACAATGAGAACACAGGATACTAGTAGAACAACAGACACTGGGGCGTAGTTGAGGGTGAGGGTGAGAAGAGGGAGAGGATCAGAAAAAATATCTATTGGGTCCTATGCTTACTACTTGGGTGATGAAATTATCTGTACACCAAACCCCTGCTACATGCATTTTACCTAAATAACAAACCTGCACATGTACCCCGCATTTAAATAAAAGTTAAAAACATTTTTAAAAACTTTTAAGTGGTTATTGTAAAAATAAAAAAAAATTTTTTAAAGAATTGTATAAACTGTCAAGTCCTTCAGAAATGCGACACTCATATGACAGGGCATCGGAGCACTTGGCATTTGCATCTGTCAGATGTCCCAGAGGTATGACCAGAGAGGACCAATTTTTCAATCTCCTGGCTTGGGGACGAGCTTCCTTCCCATCTCTCTGGGCCAGTGGGTAGTGCCTCCATTCCCCGGTTTCCTGATGGTGCAGCTGTCTCTTGTGCAGTGCCAAGGCTTCATCTCCTGCTCCAGATGGCAACAAAACCCAAGCTCCTGGCCATCTGAGTCATTTTCAATTCTGGCAACCACCTCAGGTGCCCCAGACTCAGCTCACTGCTTACTGCTCTGACTTTTAGCTCCTTCTGTGTTCCTAGCATTTGGGGTTTTCCTTTTTCCTTGTGACCTCAGCTGAAAAATTATTATACTTCAACTTGGACACTGTAGCCATGCTGCAGGAAGAGTTTGCATTAGCTTCACTGGCCATGTCATTGGTCCTGAAAGTCTTATGTTTTCACCACGTGCTGTTTTCAATCCTTTTGGTAGAATTTCAGGATGTACTAACTTCAACAAAAAACTATTTAAGGATATTTCTAGGACTTGTTTTATATGCACCGATTTTGTCTCTTCAATCATGGTAAGTTCCTTCAAGAATTCCCCTGTAACAACTGTAGAGTATTTAGAATGAGACCTGCTCTAATGAACCATTCAATATCCTCAGCATTTCTAGAGGCTCCCCTGCTATAAGAACCCACGGGGAGGAGCAAAAATAAAAATGTACTAACAAAAATTGTGGGTGGTGGTATGCACTGTCAAAAGAATTATACTACACAGAAAAGTGTGTTGAATGAACAATCTTTTCCTTCACATGATAACTTGTTAGGAATGCCCTTGTTGTATGACATGAGGCCTTCCCATGATATACCTTAGGACTCCTACTAAGCCCTCCTTTTCATGGTAGAGGGTAGAGCCCATGGATGGCATGGCAGGCAGTGGCGATCATGTGTCAGCTGACGTAATCCAGACAGAGCCCAGAACTTACCTGCAAGCCTGGTTCATTAGGTTCCTATTTTGGCCGTAAAAGCTAATACCATTTATTTGTCCCATGCCCCTTGCCCCTGAGGGTTGAATGTCCAATTGGCAGTTTAATGTCAGCCTGACACTTTAAAGAGAAATATCTCCCAAGCAATCCTGGACCCATTTATCACCCCTATCCTGCAACCCTGCATCTTCTCTGCTTTCAAGCCAGGGGTAACCAACCCTTCACAGATACGGTGGCACTGCCCTGGCCTCCTTCAAAACTCAGAGCATTGGTTCCTCTCCATGAAGCCCTCCTGAGGTCTCCGCCTTCCCTGCACCCCTAGACCAACATCCCCAAAGCAATCTCTATTCTCTTCTAATATATTAATAATGATAACAGCTTTCATTAATTGAACACTCAGTGCTTTCTCTGTACTATCTCATCAAATTCTCAAAATAATACTGTAAGATGAGCAATACGTTCCCATTTTTCAGTTGAGAACACTAAGGTATAAAAAGGTCAGAAACTGCCTCCATTTGCCCAAATAGGAAGTTGCCAAGTAGAAACACACATCCAGCCTGCTGGACTCCAAAGCTTGTGTTTTTGACTTTTATTATTTTCATAGTATAATTTTTAAAAATATAGTTTGGCTACCCTCCTAAAAATTCTTCTAAACTGGAGCTTAGCACTACACTTTCCATGGAGTATATGACTAGAAAATATTGACAGGACAATAGTCTAGGCACCACTGACCCCTTGAGTCATTGATGGGTTACTGTTGGTTCAGAATGTCTTGTTATTCCAGAACAAAGAGCCTGACACTCCATGTGCATGAAGAGAGATCTCAAGAACTTAAAGATCCTGGGGAGGCTGCTGGACTCGTGTTTATCAGAGGTGTGGTGTAAAGCATATATACTGAATCCCAATTCTTCAAAGCAAGGATTTACAGTTCTTCCAATACTGTATTTACTGGAATACCCCATCTGGGCCATGCTGTAAATATATATCTTGTGTTTCATCATAATCACACGCATCATCCTTTTCCCTCCCCTTGGGTTTCCTTCTTCCTTCAGATCCCACAAGACATCAGATGACTTATCCACTGCTTAATTATTCACCCATCAAGCATCCTCTGACCTATTATGTGAGATTGGTGCTGGGCTAACATTTTGAATGTATGAAAAATTTGCTATATAGTAGGAAACATAAAGGGAGTTAAAGCTGCCTTTTAAATAGGATGAAGTTCGAATAAAACTGCAAAATCCAGAGAATGTTTGAATTAAGAGCAAGAAGAAATTTTCCGGTCAGGGAAGAAGTCAAGATGCTTTCACGAAGAGAGAGTGAAGCCTGCAAAAGCATAAAAAATGCTGCAGAAGCAAGGCCTTGATTCAGGGCAGGATAGAGAGGAGCATGGGAGAGTCTGAGTGGGGAGATGGATGTGGGAGCTGGAGAGGGGACCACACTAGCTAGTGAGAGGGAGGTGGACTGGACCATGCGTTCCCAGAGTGGGCATATATCAGCACTTGAGATGGTTTTAGACAGTACATGGATAAATATTTTTAATATTAATAATTAAGCACTTAGTTTAATATGTATTAGAAAAATATAGACTAACTTATGATCTCATGGATATTATTGCTTAGAATAAGGTCAAGTATTTTTCTCTATTTGAGAGAAAAATAGTGCATAAAATAGTACAAGAGCATGTCAGTCAGAGTCCAATATGGAAGACAGATATTAACCTAGGCATTTCAAATGAGGGAATTTAATACATGAGACTGGTTACCAAGAGTAGAAAGAGCTGGAAGAGCAGAGGAAGAAGGATTCAAAGCTGCTAATGCCTGGGCTGGAACCCAGGTATCTACAACTGCTTCTACAGTGTCAGAAGTTGCTGGTGCCTTCAGTTCCAGATTCAATAAAGTGGCGCCAACTCCACCAGGGTTTGAACCATGGAAAAGGTGCTTTCTCTGCTCGCGCTGCTGGGAGAGACCCACTGCATGGCTGAAGCCACAACAGCAACCACTAGAGTTTCCAGCAAAGCTGTAGAAGGAATTGTCTCTCTGTCTTCTAATTCCCACTGAGCAGGTGATTGGCACATTCTAGTCCTAACGGAGACACAGCTAGCAAAGAAGTCTGGAAAACATAATGTGTAGATACCATGCTTCCCAAATACAGAACAGAGTGATGAAGTGAGGGTAAGGAGCAGGTCAACAACTGGCACAAGGACATACAAAGATATGACAAAAACTAAAATAGTGGATCTGATATGCTAGTGGCAAAATTTTGGATTTGCTGCACTAGGTAATGAAAAGTCAGCAAAAGTTCTTAAGCCGAAGAGTGACATGGTCAGATCTGTGATTTTTGAAGATTACTTCCAAGGCAGCAGGAAAGATGGGATGAGGGGAGACCTGGAGGTAGAGAAATGGATTAGGAAACTCTAGCAAAAGTTATGGCAAGAGAGGATGAGGACCTGAATTTGGGAGTAGGCAGGAGGGTATGAATTGGAGGGACATTCTGTAATTGTAACAGGGAGCATTTGGCGGTCCATCATAGTTGGGCATAAGGGAAGAGGAGAAACTGAAGACACCCCTGGAAGCCCAGCTTGGGTGACCATGGGGATGTTAATGGCACCCATTGAGGAGAGCGATGTAGGGAGAAAAGTCATCCTTGCCTGTCCTCTTGCCCCCTTCTCCTAGATGGAAGCATTTCTCTTCACTCTGAACTGTCCTGCTCTAGATCACCGGGCCTCTTACTTTTTAGACCGCTGAATCTTACAACCCCACCTAGGTTATGCCTTCCTTTCCTCTGGACGCTAAGGTGCTCGGTGGCAGGGTACAGGGATTCATTTTGTCTCCCCTGCTGGTCTTTCCTGGTCCTTGGCACAGACAGGATCAATACATGTCTGGTGAATGAAGCAATGACTATCATATTGGGACAATGGCCATTTGGGCATTTGCACGCTATGCCTCCCCCTCTCCTCCAGTTCCAGTAGATCATCTGTCCATTGCCAGGTGTCCTTAAAATCCTGAGAGCAAAACCCAACATCTATGTCAATAGCTCAACAGAAATAGCTAAAGCCAAATAAAAGTTGTTTAGTATTCATTCATTCAGGCTGCTGATCCCAGCACCAGGCTCCTCTTACCCAATGGGGTTCCCTGGTTTCTGAAGCTCAGGACAAAATATACAAAGTATGGGCTCAGTAAAAATTTATTAAGCTAACGTGAATCAGTCTCTGCTTGAAAATGTGGCATCTTCTCATTTAAACAATTGCTTTAAGGGTCTATGACCTTGAATAACCAAGAAGTTTGAGATTATTTGGATTCATGAAGAAATAGGTTGGGGGGCAGATAACCAAAATATCTATCATGTTTTTTCATTTGTTTGTTTTTTAGAGATGGGGTCTTGCTCTGTTACCCAGGCTGGCTGGTAGCAGTTTTGATTACAGATCAATTACCTAGATTATGGACCATCTGTGATTTGAATAGCTACCATATAGCCATTACTGAGAATGAATGAGTTCTGTTGGTAATGACGTGGAAATATTTTCCAAAATGTACTGTTTTCCAAATATTTTCCCAAAATGTACTGTTAAGGTAACAAAAGGTAGTTACAGAAAAATATGTAGAATGACTTTATTTCAATTAAAAACCCAGTAACCAAAATTACATATGCCATACATCCATACACATCCACAAAGCCTGGAAGGGCACATTGCAGACTGAATAGTGGTTACCTCTGAAGAGAGTGGGAAGGGAAGGGGAATATAAAGGTAATTTTTACTTGTTTTATTTGATTTTTTCACAATACCTTCACATAGTTCCTATATGATTAACTTTTTTTTTTAATGAGGCAGTCATTGCTTTGTGAGAAATATTCAGTCCACTCTCTCCCTCTTCCTCAGAAGGATGAGTGCTGGTTCCCACCTGTAGAGATGAGAAAAGCCTCTGCCCAGTCTCCTTCCAGACCTGGACCACAGTCCTCTCACTAGGACTCAGAGGCACACTGCTGTAGTGTCACCACATTTCTCTAGCCAGTCCTTGGCTGTTACAGTCACACACACAGCTAATACTTGCTGAATGCTCACTGCTATTAGGCACACTATATGAATTTTCCCATTTACAGTACATTATAATTCATTTTAGAGATGAGCACTCTGGGGCACAGAGAAGTAAGGAAACTTAGCCAAGGTCTCTCAGGGCAGAAACAGAGGAGCCAGGATTCAAACCCACAGAGTCCAGCTCCAGAGCATGGGCCCATCCCTACCAATCACATTGATGCAAGATAAGAAGTCAGACTCCATCCGATTTCCCAGGTGGATTACGATCCATGGGGATCCACACTCACCAAACTCATAGGAAACTTGTACGGAGACCAGGGCAGATGGATCCATTCATGTCAAAGCTGCTCTGATCTTCTTCTCTTTGTTAGTACTGGACCTAGGAGTGATCCCACTTAGAAGAAACCACTGTAAATCGTTCATCAAGATGCTTCCCCATAAATGTGACAAACATTTGGGACTGCCTCACATAAATGGTACCTCGCCAAATGCTCTGTATAGTTTTTGATCTGCCAGGATCTCAGAGTGGAAGTTTTCATAACTGAGCTTTCCTGCAGCATGGCCAATAGGCACAGAGGTACTGAAGGCTCCATTCGGTCTGAGGTTGAAGGAGAAATCTTGAGGTTCCCTGAATTATTATCTCTCCCTTTGTGCCTCAAACTCTGGTTGAACTATAAATTTAAAATATTAGAAAATTTGATTAAGAAGTAAAGATTTCAGAAAGCACAAAAAGCAAATTTTCTATTGCTTACTTTCAGTCTATTGATCTATTACTAGGAGGGTTTCAATTTTTAGGAAATATTAATCATAACATTAAGTCAAGGGTGCAATGATAAAGTTGGACAGGGAGGTTTTGGGTTTGTAATGACATTTCTTTTTCTATTTTCTTCTGCTTATTACTTGTGTAAGTTTCTCGAGGGCAGGGACTGTTTTTATTTGTATCTCTGGAGCTTAGAAAAGTTGCTGAGATTAGAAGGCACTGAGAATGTGCTTATTGAATGCCTGAATGCACAGATAAGAATAAAACAAATGTCTCCAGTTTCATCTACAGGTGCTTCTTGGCAGGATCTTTGATTACAAAGAAAAACAAGTGCATTGCACAGAGTGAAGATGAGAGAATAATTAGAGGTCTATGAGATAGAGCCAGGACTCTATTTAGCAATATTCTTATAAGCATCTCATAGAAACTCTAAAACCCACTGCCCTAGA
Organism: Papio anubis; assembly: GCF_008728515.1. Classification (NCBI taxonomy): domain Eukaryota; kingdom Metazoa; phylum Chordata; class Mammalia; order Primates; family Cercopithecidae; genus Papio; species Papio anubis. Next base: position 87,654,503 of record NC_044989.1, read on the forward strand.
TGGGAAGTGGCCCAGGGAAATTGCCTGGGAAGTACAAGATTGCATGATGCAGGCAGAGCTCACAAAATGCACATTGTCCATTGAGAGTAGCAGTGAGACAGATCACCCCATCTGCTGATAGGTCTGTGTATGTGGCACAGGTTAAATCACAGGCTCAACTTTGACCCCAAATTCCTCTTTGACCAAACCTTTTGACAGTTAGGTTAAATTTCAACTAATATTATTTGACTAAACTGCTCCCTTATAACTTTCGGGACTGGAGGCTGTCAGCCTTCCTTGAATGTTTTTACTCAAAGTAGCTCTGATGGAAATCGTTTTCCAAAGTCAGAGCAAAGTGAAATCCTAGTGTTTTGGGAAGGGGCAGGATTAGCCATGATAATTGGGATTCAAAGCTTTATTTACAGAGATATGTGGGACAAATGGGACCATTCAGGGGTTTCAAACCATTCACTTGACTCCTTTTCCAAATAAGCCAAAGTGGACAAACTTCTGACCCTGGTTTTTGTTTATAGTTTTGGTTAATATCAATTGGAAGACTGATTCAAAGAGACTTCGAATTCCCGAAGACTGTAGTAAAATGATGAACCCTTATCCTACGTAGCACAGTTCGCCAAGACTTACTCATTTCCAACTGCCTATTTGGTAGACACAATGTATACACTGACTTGCGTTTTACCAGAAAGAAAACTGAGACTCAGAGAGTGAAAGTGTCTTGCCTGAGGCCACACAGCCAGGAAACAGCAGAGAATGCAGGTCTTCTGAGAGTAATCCTGAACTGTCTCCACTACATTGGAGATGCCTCCCTTTCATATCTTTATCCTAAACACAAGGCAACTACTGACCCAGGAATGTTTCTGCACATATCTATTAATGCAGCAGACACTTTTGTTGCTTCCTAACATCCAACCCTACCCATCTTCCTTGCTAACAAAACACAATCTTTTTCATATACCGGCAGTGTATGAGGACTCTAATTTTTCCATGTTTGCCAACTGCTGTTATAACTCCATCTTTAGTATAGCCATTCTAGTGGGTATAAAGTGGTATTGCATTGTAGTTTTGATTTATATTTCTGCCATGACTAATGCTCTTGAGCATTTATTGGCCAGTTATGTATCTCCTTTGGGGAAAAGTCTACTGAAATTCTTTGCCCATTTTAAAGTTAAGTTATTTGTCTTTTAGTTGTTGAGTTGTGAGAGATCGTTATATATTCTACACACAAGTTCCTTATCAGATATATAATTTGCAAATATTTCCTCTAATTTTGTGAGTTGTAATGGTGTTCTTTGAAGCAAAAAAAAAAAAAACAAAAAACTTTAATTTGGATTAAATTTAATTCATCATTTTTCTTTTATTACTTGTGCTTTTGCTGTTGTATCTAGATACCACTGCCTAAACCTATAGACCATAAACTTTTAAAGTGTTCATTGATAATAGTCAGGTTGAAATCTATCATCTTGCTGTTTATTTACTATTTGCCCCATTTAATGTATTATTTATTTTCTTTGTCTTCTTGTGGTTTATTAGATATGAAATATTTATTATTTTTGTGATTCCTTTAGGGTTTAAAGTACACATCTTAATTTATCACATGCTATCTTTAAGTGATATAGATATAGTACAAGAACCTTACAGTAGTTTTCTTTCCTCTTTTCCCTCCCTCCCTCCCTCCATCTCTCTTTCTTTCTTTCTTTTTCTCTCTCTCTCTCTTTCTTTCTTTCTCTCTTCCTCCCTTCCTCTCTCCCTCTCTCCTTCCTTCCTTCCTCCTTTCCTTCCTTCCTTTCCCTTTCTTTCTTTTCTTTTCTTTTCTTTCTTTCTTTTCTTTTTTTCTTTCTTTCTTTTTCTTTTTTCTTTCTTTCTTTTTCTTTCTTTCTTTTCTTTTTTCTTTCTTTCTTTTTCTTTCTTTCTTTCTCTCTCTCTTTCTTTCTTCCTCTCTCTCTCTACCTTACAGTAGTTTTTCCCCCTTCCTCCCCTCCTCTCTCCCTCCCTCCCTCTCTCCTTCCTTTCTTTCTTCTCTTTCTTTCTTTTCTTTTCTTTTCTTTCTTTCTTTCTTTCTTTCTTTCTTTCTTTCTTTCTTTCTTTTCTTCCTTCTTTCTTTCTTTCTTTCCTTTCTCTTGCTCTGTCACACAGGCTGGAGATCAGCAGCATGATATCAGCTCACTGCAACCTCCACCTCCTGGGTTCAAGTGATTCTCCTGCCTCAGCCTCCTGAGTAGCTGGGATTACAGACACCTGCCATCATGCCCAGCTAGTTTTTGTATTTTTAGTAGAGACAGGGCTTCACCATGTTGGCCAGAACTCCTGACCTCAGGTGATCCACCTGCCTTGGCTTCCCAAAGTGCTGGGATTACAGGCATGAGCCACTGCGCCCGGCCCTTACAGTAGTAGACTTTAATTTCTTCCCTCTAGAACTCTGTGCTACTGTTATCATGCATCTTACCTTTATGTATGTTATAAACTTCAGACTACATTGTTATTATTTAGGTTTAAATGATTGATTATCTTTTAAACAGATTTAAATAATAATTAAAATTTCATCACATAGTTACCATTTCCTTTGGTATTCATTCCTTTGTGTGGACCCAGACTTCTATTTGGTATCATTTTCTTTCTTCTTATAAGACTTTAATATTTCTTGTAGTGTGGGTCTAGTGGTTATAAATTCTTTCAGCTTGTTTGTCTGAAACAGTCTTTATTTTGTCTTCATTTGTGAAAAGTAGTTCTACTGATATAGAATTCTAGGTTGACCAAGTTTTTTTTTCATTCACTGCTTTAAAGATGTTGCTTCACTCTGTGCTTGTGTTGTTTTCTGTGAGAAGTCTGCTATAATTTTTATCTTTATTCTTCTAGGTAACATGCCTTTTCTTTCGGTTGTGTTAAATATTTTTCTCTTTATCATTGACTTTGAACAATTTGATTACGATGAGCTGTGGTATAGTTTTTTATGTTTCTTGTGCTTGGGCTTTATTGAGCTTCTTGGATCTACATGTTAACGGTTTTAGTTATTATTTCTTCAGATATTTTTTCCCATACCTCTTTCTCTCTCCTCTCCTCTGTGGGCTCCAATCAGAGTTAGGCTACCTGAAGTCTTATAGCTCACTGCCTCATAGCTTAGTAGAGAAGGCAGGAAAGTAAGTTGGCTCATCCAAGTGAATGTATCATATGTTGAACAAGATAAATGTCCAAGGGGCTATAGGCACAGAGATAATGGGCACATGACTTGCCTGAAGAAAAACTGATGGGATAAGTCAGAGAAAACTTCACAGAGGCAGCTCTGTTTATTTTTAAAATTCTATTTGTCTCTGTGTTTGTCATTTGGTATAGTATTTACTGCTGTGTCCTCAAGTTCACTAATCTTTTCTTTTATAATATCTAACATTCTTTTTTTTTTTTTTTTTTCTTGAGACAGGTCTTGCTCTGTCGCCCAGACTGGAGTGCAGTGGTGCAATCATAGCTCACTGCAGCCTTGAATTCCTGGGCTCCAGTGATCCTCCCACCTCAGCCGCCTGAGTAGCTGAGACTACAAATGTGTGCCACCAAACCTGGGTAATTTTAAAATTTTTCTGTAGAAACGGGGTCTTGCGATGTTGTCCAGGCTGGTTTTGAACTCCTGGCCTCAAGCAATTCTCCTGCCTTGGCCTCCCAAAGTGCTGGAATTATAGGCATGAACTACCATGCTTGGTTGCTATCCAGTGTATTTTTCATCTTAGACATTCAGACATTGCAGTTTTCATCTATAAACATTCAATGTGGTTTTGTTTGTTTGGTTTTTAGATATTTTTTATCTTCACTTAACATGGTAAACATATGGAATGCAAGAATAATAACTGCTTCAATATCCTTGTTTTCTATTTTTAACATATTCATAAATTTTGAAAGGGTACAATTGATTGAATTTTCTACTTTTTATGGCTATTTTTTCCTGTTTCTTTACATGCTTGGTAATTTTTTATTGGATGCCATATGTTGTAAATTTTACTACGTTGAGTAGAGGATAGTTTTGTATTCCCATAAATATTCTGGGTCTTTTGCTCTGAGATGCAGTTTAGTTACTTTGAAATGCTTTGATCTTTTTAAGTCTTGCTTTTAAGATTTGATAGGCAGGACTGGAACAGTGGTCTCGCCTAGTAATAAGACAAGACCTTTCAGCATAATGTGTTCAATGTCCATAAATCATGAGGTTTTTCATTTGTGCTGGTAGAAACAGGCACTATTCCTGGCCCTATGTGAGTGCCAGATACTGTTACCCTCTCATCCTTTTGGTTGGTTCTTTCCTTAGCCTTGGATAATTTCCTTGCTGATCAGTTGTCTGGGGATTACTTGAAGATCTGCAGATCTCTGGAGTTCTTACCTGTGCAGCTGTCTCCTCTCCAGTACTCTTTTCTGCAAACTCTTGCTGACTTGGTCTTCCTGAACTCTTAGCTCTGTCTCCTCAACTCAAGGAATTCACCACAATTTGCCTTGGTTTTGCCTAACTGTGTCATCGCCTAGAAGCTGTCTCAAAGCAATAAGCTGGGGCAATTGTAAGATTCTCATAACTTATTTCTAGGTTTTCAGAGATCAGTTTCCTTCATTGTATGATGTCTAGTGTCTTGGAAACTATTTTATGTAGTTTGTTTGTTTTTTGGTTGTGACATGCAGAATGATTAACCTTGGCCAGAAACAGGGGTTAAATTTTTTCTTAATAATCATATTATCTTCAAGTAGTGATAATCTTAGCTCTTTCCTTCCAATCCTTCTACGTATCATTTCGTTTTCTTGCCTTATAGTCTTGGCTAAGACTGCCAGAACTGTCATAACAATAATGGTAATAGTGGATTATCTTGTATTATTCTAAATTTTAAAGTTTTCTTGTGTTTTTACCTATGGTAGTTGGTGTAGGTTTTAGCTAATCAATTTCACTTGCTTCCTTATTTTAAATTTGAGTCCAAGAGATCTCCTTAGCACAAATGTATGCCAAGCATTGTACTTTAGGTGCTGGGTGTAGAAAGAGGTAGGTGATAGAATCTTTGAGGAAGGGAGCTCAGAGTTTAATAGGGAAGGCAGAAAATCAAGTCAGCTTTTTCAAATGCAGTGTCTTTGATGCTAAGCAAGAGATTGGTCCAGGTTAGTATGGGCACAGAGATAAAGGGCATATGACTTGCCTGAAAGAAAGAGGGTGGGAGAAGTCAGGGAGGACTTCACAGAAATGGTAATACTTAGGCCTAATATTGAAGGATAAATAGGAGTTCAACAGTCTGACCAAAGGGGAATGGAACTATGGGCAGAAGGAAAAGCATATACCAAGCAGAAACATGTGAAAGCAAATAGTCAATGTGACTACAGAAGTGAGTGCTTGAGGAAATAATGGGAATGATGTCAGGTCTTGACGGTTTTTGGATAATTTTTAACTTTTATTCTGGAGGCTAATTCCTTTCTGAGTTGATCTGTGAATCATCTCTGTTGAAATATAGGGCATATAACCCTGGAATGTATATTGCCTATTCTCATTGTTTTATGGTTTTTTGTATTAACCAGACGAAGTGATAAAAAAAAAAGTCTAGCAGAATAAGAAGATCTGGGCAAGGTGTAGTGAAGAGGGGCATTTTAGCAATCCTGCTTTATACCCTAGGGTCTCCGGTTTTTAAAATTCATAAACCAATAACATTTTCAAAAGAATTTTGGTTGCAAAGATGTTAAAATATAAAAATAATAATTACTATAGATGATCACATCATAACATAAACAACAAAAAAGGCAAGAAAGGCATCATCTGAGCCTGGTTGGCAACCTGATTCTGATTTGTTCTGTAACCCAGTCACGATGTAATAGTTGTGTTTTCAGGTTGGGAATGAAAAGATAGAACAACAGACTGATAACAAAATTAATAACATGTGGCAGGTAAGTCTTCTTATGTGTGCCTCATGGTCAAACCAGGTCCTCCCTACTTCTCCACTCCCATGTAGACGGCCTCCCACTCTAGGCTGGAAGGAATGGTGAACGGAGGTCAGGAGCCTGGTGCCAGCATGTATGTCCCAGTGGGGTGGCTCACAACTTTAGTGACCCTGAGCCTACTTTTCCTATCTAAAAACTTGGCCTTTTCCTATCTAAAACCATTGACCATCTGGCCATGAGCCACATATCATAATAGTCTTATTTAGATTGGGAAGCAGCAATCTAATCAGTGGCTCTTTTGATTAGACCTGGATAGTATGAAGTCAACACTCAATCCCAGAAGCTTCCAGTGACCCTAGATAATGGGCAGAGCTGTACCATGGCTCACCTCTGGGTGAAAGGTCTCTTCAGTCTTGACAAAGTTGACTAAGGACCTTTGAACCTATGACCACACAGATTGCCTCACCCCTTCCCAGTAACTGTGAACTCTCCCAGCCCAGTTTTCCATTTATGTGTCTATGGATGGAATGAAGAATTAGCACCGCAGCCATTATCAAAATCATTACTATAAGAAATTTTGTACTTCTCTAGAAAGGCCATTTATTCTAGAATCTGAAGAAGGTTAGAGCTCAGGCCACTTCCTCAGGCTGATCCTTTTATCTTTCTTGATAGTCAGTTTCTGATAAATTCAACCCTTTTGAGATATTCTGCTTTTTTTTTATTGCCCTGGATGTCCTTGGTCACTCAGCACACCCAGGATGCTTAGCTACCATTATCTTGGTGAAGGTGGGGTAGATTTTTGTCCTGTTTGTATCTGCCAAGTTAGTGACCAGCTCTTCGTCCCTGTAAAAGGCAGAATGAAGTGCTGGTTCAACGTATGTCAGGAGACCACCCACAGGCTGGGATTCTAAACCTGCTGTCTAAAGCGAGTTGTGTCCTCTCCCCAGCCAGGTTGCCCACAGCACCCAGAATCCAGATCATCCATGAATGTCAAAGTTGACAGATCTTTGAGGACATTTATTCTAAGAAATTATAACTAAGAGACTTTAGGAGTCTAGAGAGCCCAGAAACACCTGAATTATGTGTAAAATTTCAGATTACATTTTTCTGATAAGGCTTTCAATAGATTCTCAAACTTAACCTCCCCAAAAGTTCAAGAAGCCTTGACTTAACGCAATCCCTTGTTAACTAATGAGCAAACAGAGAAGTGAAGTAATCTGCACAAGTCACACAGGTAGGAAGGAGTGGAGCTGGAAGAGAAACTTGGGGTCTGCTACATTCCACTCTACTCCCACTTGGAATCTAGAGCAGAATTCCCCAAAGTGGTCCACTCAGTTCCTATACAAGTTAAACATTCAGACATCTGGGTCCATCACAGACCTACTGAGTCAGAGTGTCTCAGGACAGGGCCTAGGTGTTTAGCAAGCTCCCCTAGTGTTTTGGGGACACACTAAAGTTTGGCAATTCAGGACCCTTCCCCAAATTAAAAAACACACAAAAAAGATAAAGTAATAAGATGGCTGTAACCAGTTTCAACTCTTTTAGCTACTTTCTCCACATTTCTAAATGACATGTTTTTATAAGCTTTCTTTCCTCCTCTTCCCCATTTTCCTCCCCATTTTCCTTTTAGCTTGAGATATTATCACCTGATTTATTATCATGGAAATTAAGGATCATGAGACTGATTTGGTTTTCAGGTGCCCACCTGGGCACACCCCTATCATCTCCATTTTCAGGGAATGCTCCAGCAGCACAACTGACCCCACTTCACCTGTCATAGCAGGTTCAATCTCTGCTTATCTGGGAAAGCCGCTCTATGACCCATATTCCTAGCTGCCTTCCACAGCTTCCCTGATCCCACAACACACTTAGCAATCATTAACAAACCTCAATAGGAACATGCAGGTAAGGGAGGGGATCTTTGCATTCTCCTGATTTGCAAGGTCCACCTGCAACCTCTCTGCTACCTTTCTCCTATGTCCAGTGTTTTCATTCCCCTACCTGCACACTTTTCACTGTATATCATCTTCCCAGTTCATCAGTGTTGATAAAATACTCCATACTTCTTCATTGGTTGTTCTTTCATTTATGTTCACTTTTTTTTAAAAGGGTCATTCCTCTGCTAAGGACTCAGTAGTGTAATATTCTTTGTTTTCACCACTTAGGATGGGATGGTTCACATTCTCACCACAGACATCTGCAATCCTAGCTACAGGAGAGCCCCTTGGCCCTCGCGGCCCTGAGTGTAGTATAGAGAGCTGCCTAGTGTCCCAGAGAAGGAATTTACCCTGGGTCACATCCTTCTCCTAGGACCCAAATGCTGCAACATGGCACAATTTTGAGAGTGGAGTCAACACCACACAACGTCCTGCCCTGGGATACATATCCACTCAGAGAGCTGCAGCATTACAACCCTGGCTGGACCCAGCAATGCAGCTGTGTTCCTAGTGCCCAAGCCCCTGCAGTGGCCTACACCCTAGGGAACAGAGAGCTCAGCACCTCAGGGAGACTGCTCCTAGGACATAGGGAGCCAAAACATATGCTTCACAGAGTTTGAGAGTCACCTGCTTGGGACCACTGCCACTGACCATAGTCCCACTCCCTCCAGAGAAGGATCTGCTGTGTACCTGTATGAGCCATCTGGGGACCCAAAACCCAGGCTGCCTAGGCCACCAGTACCATCACAGGTGCTCATGCATGCTGCATGGGGGCCTGAGGACTGGCTGTCTGCCCAGACCAGCACAGCTATCTGCACTTGTTGGCCAGGGGCCAAAGGACTGGCCTTCCTGTCAGTGCAGGACCACCACTGCCATTGCAGACACCTGCATATGCTGCCCAGGAGGCTGAGGACTGGGCTTCCTGGACTTCTACCACCACTGCTCACACTCTTACATACCACCTGGGGGCCCAAAGGTTGGCCTGCCGGGCCTGCTGCCACAATCATGCCATCATCACTTTGGACACTCATGTATGCTAGCCAGGGTCCCAAGAACTAGCTCGCCCTAACTGTTGCTGTCATTTCAATTGCCTGACCTGCTTCCTGGGGGCCCAAATACTGGCCCACTCATCTCACTGCTATTGCCACCTGTGCACCCTGCCCAGGGGTCTAAGGACCAGACTGATCAGGGTTTGCCACCACAACAGATGGTGCTCAGCCATACCACTCAGGGGCCTAAGAACTGGCCTGCCTGGCACCTCAGTTTCCAGGAAAGCCTCACCACAGCCTCTACAAACAACAGTAGCCTAAGCCACTGAGAAACTCACCGACACCACTGACATTGATTATAGCCAAATAAATCATGCAGAGTACATTATAGTGCCTACCCAGAACCATAGCAAAAGTACCCTACCCAACCAACACTATGGATATATCTATAGGAAAAAGACTTTCACTATGGAGGTTACTTCAAAAATTGGAAGAATCAACTATTACACCGGATGCACAAATATCAACATAAGGACACAAGAAACATGAAGAAGCAAGGAAACATGACATGTGAAACACATACACACACACACACACACTCCCTGTAATTCTTCAGTAACAGGCTCCAAAGAAAAGGAAATATATGAAATGCCTGAAAAAGGAATTCAAAATAATGGTCTTCAGGATACTCAGTGAGATACAAGAGAACACAGATAGATAATACAAAGAAGTAAGAAAACTATTCTATGATTTGAATGGAAAATTTTAAAAAGAAGTAGAAATCATAAAAAAAGAAACCTGAATCCTAAAATCCTGAAACTGAAGAATTTAATGAATGAAAAAAATATATAATACAGCTTCAACAATTGACCAGATCAAGAAGAAAAATGAATTTCTGAATTTGAAGACAGATCTGAAATAACCTAGTCAGACCAAAAAAGAAAAAAAATAAATTAGAAAGAGTAAAGAAACCTACATAACATATAGAACACCATCAATAGAACAAACATTCAAATTTGGAAGTTCCATAAGAAGAATATATAGGGAAAAACATAGAAAATCTATTTAATGAAATAATAGCTAAAAATTTCCCAAGTAATGGAAGAGATATAAACATTAAGATACAGGAAGCTCAAACGTACTGAAATAGATTCACCCCAAAAAGATCTTCCCTGAGGCACATCACAGCCAAACTGTGAAAAGTCACAGATATAGAGAGAAGACTAAAAACAGCAAGAGAAAAATGTCAAGTCACATATAAGGACATTTCTATTAGACTAACAGCATATTTCTTATCAGAAACATTATAAGTCAGGAGAGAATGGGATGATATATTCAAAGTATTGGAAGAAAAAAAAGTGACAGCCAAGAATACTATACACAACAAAGCTATCCTTCAGAAATAGAAGAGAAAAAAAATTTTTTCCAGAAAAGCAAAACCTAAAGGAATTCATCATGACTAGACTAGCCCTACAAGAAATATTAAGGAAGTCCTGCATTTGGAAGTGAAAAAACAATGTCTACCACCATGAAAACACACAAAAGTACAAAACTCACTGATAGATACACAAATGAGAAAAAGAAAGGAATCAAACATCACTGCAGAAAACCACCAAATTGCAAAAATAAATAGTAAAGGAGAAAGAAAGGAACAAAGGATATACAAAACAATTAGAAATCAATGAACAAAATGACAGGAGTAATTTACCACTTATCAATATAATGTTTAATGTAAATGATTTAAATTCCCCAACTGAAACATAAAGACTGATGGAATGAATAAATTTTAAAAAGACCAAACTTTATGCTTCCTACAAGAACTCACTCCACCTAGTTTCAAACACACATAAACTGAAAGTGAAGAGATGGAAAAAGATATTCCATGCAAACAGAAACCAAAATTGTCCAGAAGTAGCTATACTTACACCAGATAAAGCAGTTTTTAAGTAAAAATTTAAAAAGACAAAGAAGGTCATTATATAATGGTAAAGGGATCAGTTGCATAAGAGGATATAACAATTGCAAATATATATGCACCCAACATTGTAGCACCCAGATATATAAAGCAAATATAATTAGAGCTAAAGAAAGAGACAGACTCCAATACAAAAATAGTTAGGGACTTCGACACCCCATTTTCAGCATTGGACAGATCACCTGGACATAAAATCAACAAAGAAATATCCAACTTAAATTCCACAATAGACCAAATGGACCTAATAGACATTTACAGAACATTTTATACATCAGCTGAAGAATAGACATTCTTCTCATGAGCACATGGAACATTTTCTAGAATACACCACATATTTGGCCACAAAACAAATCTCAACAAATAAAGAAGCAAAATCATATCAAATATTGTCTCAGACTAAAATGGTATTAAACTAGAAATCAATAACAAGAGAAACTCTGGATACTGTACAAATACAAAGAAGCTAAATAATGTGCTCCTGAATGATTATGTGTCAATGAAAATATTAAGGAAGTCAAAAGATTATTTGAAACAAGTTAAAATGAAAGCACAACACATCAAAATCTATGGGATACAGGAAAAGCAATACCAAGAGGGAAGTTTATAGCAATAAACACTTAATCAAAAAAGAAAAAAGACTAAATAAATGACTTAATAATCTACCTCAAGGAACTAGAAAGCAAAAACAGACCAAACTCAAAATTAGCAGAAGGGAAGAACATAATAAAAAATCAGAGAAGAACAAAATGAAATAGAGACTAAAACAATAATCAAAAAGATCAATGAAATGAAAAGTTGGTTTTTGAAAAGATGAACAAAGTTGACAAGCTATTAGAGTAACCAAGAAAAAAAGAGAGAAGACCCAAATAAATAAAACCAGAAACAAAGAGAATACATTACAACTGATAACATAGAAATTAAAAGGGTCATTAGAGACTTTTATGAACTATATGCCAACAAATCCCCACCTAGAGGAAATGAATGGATTTTTGGACACTTATAAACTACCAAGATTGAACCAGGAAGAAATAGAAAACTTGAATAGGCCAATCATGAGTAACACTGAACCAGCACTTTAAAAAAAAATCTCCCCAAAAAGAAAAGCCCAGGGCTAGCTGACTTTACTACTGAATTCTACTAACATTTTAAAGAACAAGAATTATTTTCAAACTCTTCAAAAAAGTTAAGGAGAAACAAATTCTTCCTAACCCATTCTGTGAGGCCATTACCTTGTCATCAAAATCAAACAAGTACACAACAAACAAACAAACAAACAAAAACTGTAGGCCAGTTTCACTAATGAAAAATTAATATCGCTGATGCAAAAATCCTCAACAAAATACTAGCAAACTAAATCTAACAACACATCAAAAAGATAATATGTCATGACCAAGTGGAATTTATCTCAGGAATAGAAAGATGGTTCAACATACAGAAATCAATAAGTGTGATACATCTCACCAACAGAATGAAGGACAAAAAACACATGATCATGTCAGTAGATGCAGAAAAAGCATTTGATAAAATGTAATATTTCTTCATGATAAAAACTCTCAACAAATTAGGAATAGAAGGAACACACTTCAACACAATAAAGACCATACATGAGAAACCCACTGGTAATATCATACTGAATGATGGATGCCCACTTTCATCACTGTTATTAGATGTCATACAGCAATTAGGCAAGAGACGAAATAAAAGGTTTCCAAACTGGAAAAAAGAAAGTCAAATTATCCCTCTTTGTAGATGATATAGCATATATAGGAAAACCTAAAGACTTCCTGAAGGAACTCTGAGCTGATAAACAAATTCAGTAATGTTGCAGGATACAAAATCACCATACAAAAATCAGTAGAAATTTTATACACCAAAAACAAGTTGGCTGAAAAAGATATCAAGAAAATAATCCCATTTGCAATTTCTAAAAAATCTCCACAGGTGTAAATTTAACCAAGAAGGTAAAAGATCTCTACAATGAAAATTAAAAACTGATGAAAGAAATTAAAGAGAACAGACAAAAATGGAATGATATTCCATGCTCATGCATTGGAAGAATTAATGTTGCTAAAATGACCATACTGCCCAAAGCAATCTACAGATTTAATGCAATCCCTATCAAAATACCAATGGCATTCTTTACATAAATAGAAAAAACAATCTTAAAATTCCTATGGAACTAAAAAAGACACTGAATAGCCAAAGCAATTCTTAGCAAAAATAAAAAAGCCGGAAGCATCACAGTACCTGACTTCAAAATATATTACAGACCTATAGTAATCAAAACAGCATGGTATTGGTATAAAAAGACACATAGACCGGTGGAACAGAATAAGGAGCCTAGAGACAAATCCACATATTTATATCTGATTCTCAACAAAGGCACCAAGAACATACATTGGGAAAGGACATCTTCTTCAATAAATGTTGCTGGGAAAACTGGATATCCATATGCAGAAGAATGAAACTTCATCTGTGTCTCACCATCTTCAAAAATTAACTCCAAAAAATTAAAGGCTTAAATGTAAGACCCAAAACTATAAAACCACTGGAAGAAATCATAAAGGAAACACTTCAGGATATAGGTCTAGGCAAAAAATTTTATAGCTAAGACCTCGAAAGCATGGACAACTAAAACAAAAATAGACAAATAGGACTATATCAAACTGAAAAGTTTCCAGACAGCAAAGGAAACAAACAAGAGTGAAGAGACAACCTGGAGAATGGGAGAAAATATTTGCAAACTACTCCTCTGAAAAGGCATTAGTATCCAGAATATACAAGGAACCCAAACAATTCAACAGCCAAAAGCCCAAATAATCTGATTTTTAAATGGGCAAGTGATCTGAATAAACATTTCTCACAAGAAAACCAAATTACCAACAAATATATGAAAAAATGCTCAACATCACTAATGTCAGGGAAATGCAAATCAAAAACACAAGGAGCTATCATCTCACTCCAGTAAGAATGACTATCATCAAAAAGACAAACAAAAACAAACAAACACTGGTGAAGATGTGAAGAAAAGGGAACTCTTATACCCTGTTAGTGGCAATGTAAACTAACATAGCCATTATGGAGAACAGTGTGGAGGTTCCTCAAAAAACTAAAAATGGAACTACCATAACATTCAGCAATAATATCCAGTATTTACCCAAAGGAAAGGAAACGAATACGTCAAGGAGATACCTATACCTCCATGTTCATTGCAACATTATTCACAACAGCCAAAAAATGGAATCATCCAAAGTGTCTATCGACATATGAATGGATAAAGAAAATGTGGTATATGTACACAGTGGAATACCAGTCAGCCATAAAAAAATGAAATCCTGTCATTTGCAGCCACATGGATAATCCTGGAGGACCTTATGTTAACGGAAATAATTTGGGCACAGAAAGATAAACATCACATGTTCTCACTCATATCTGGGAGCTAAAAAAATTAAGCTTATAAAAGTAGAGAGTAGAACTGTGATTATTAAGTGCTGAGTAAAGTAATAGAGAGAGGAAGATAGGGAGAGATTGGTTATGCATACAAAGTTATAGCTCTATGGGAGGAATAAGTTACAGTATTTTGTAGCACTGTAGAGTGAATATGATTAATAATAATTTAGGGTATATTTTCAAAAAGCTAGAAGATAAAATTCCGAATGTTTACAACATAAATAATACATGTTTGAGATGATGGATATGCTAATTACTCTGATTTTATCCTTACGTAGTGTATACATGTATTGAAGTATGCTCTATCCCATAAATATGTACAATCATTACACATCAACTAGAAATAAAAGAAAAAATAAAAAGAAAAGAAAAAAGAACATTTGTGATTCATGAAAGGAGGTAAAAATAGCAACACTAATAGGACTTTGGAAGAAGTTGATGGCAACTCTCATGAATGACGTTGAGGGTTTCAAGATTTCAGTGGGGAAAGTAACTGCAGATGTGAAAATTAGCAAGAGAACGAGAATGAGAAGTGGAGCCTGAAGATGTGACAGAATTGCTGCAATCTCATGCTAAAACTTGAACAGATGAAGAGCTGCTTCTTATGGATCAGCAAAGAGGGTGGTTTCTTGAAATGGAATCTACTCCTTGTGAAGATGCTGTAAACACTGTCAAAATGACAACAAAGGATTTAGAACAGACATAAGTTTAGTTGATAAATTAGCAGCAGGGTTTAAGAGAATTGACTCCAATTTTGAAAGAAGTTCTATTGTGGGTAAAATGCTATCAAACAGCATCCCATGCTACAGATAATTTTTTTTTTTTTTTTTTTTTTTTTTTTTGTGAAAGGAAGAGTCAATGGGTGCAGCATACTTCATTGTTGTCTTATTTTAAGAAATTGCTGCAGCCACCCCAACCTGCAGCAACCATCACCTTGGTCAGTTAGCAGCCACCCTCATTAAGGCAAGACCCTCCACCAGCAAAAATATTACAACTTGCTGAAGGCCCAGAAGACCACTAAAATTTTTGGCAATAAAGTATTTTTATTTATCTATCCATTTTTGTTTTTATTGCGAGACAGGGTCTTGCTACGTTGCCCAACCTAGACAGGAACTCCTGGTCTCAAGGGATCCTCCTGCTTTAGTCTACTATGTAGCTGGAACCACAGGCACATGCCACCACACCTGGCTTTAGCAATTAATTATTTTCATTTTTTAAATTTTTAAAAATTCTTTATTTCCATAGGTTATTAGTGAACAGGTGATGTTTTGTTGCATGAGTAAGTTCTTTAATGGTGATTTGAGAGATTTTGGTGTACCCGTCACCCAAGCAGTATACACTGAACCCAATTTGTAGTCTTCTTTTTTTTTTTTTTTTTTTTTTAGATGGAGTTTCACTCTTGTTGCCCAGGTTGGAGTGCAGTGGTGTGATCTTGTCTCACTATAACCTCCGCCTCCCAGGTTCAAGCAGTTCTCCTGCTTCAGCCTCCCAAATAGCTGGGATTACAGGCATGTGCCACCACACCCAGCTAATTTTGTATTTTTAGTAGAGACGGGGTTTCTCCATGTTGGTCATGCTGGTCTTAAACTCCTGACCTCAGGTGATCTGCCCGCCTTGGCCTCCCGAAGTGCTGGGATTGCAGGTGTGAGCCACTGCACCTGGCCCCCAATTTGTAATCTTTTATCCCTCACCCACTTCCCACCCTTTCCCCCTGAGTCCCCAAAATCCATTGTGTCATTATTTATGCCTTTACATCCTCATAGCTTAGCTCCCACTTATGAGTGAGAACATGTTTGATTTTCCATTCCTGAGTTACTTCACTAAGAGTAATAATCTCCAATCTCTTCCAGGTTGCTGCAAATGCCACTAATTCATTCCTTTTTATGGCTGAGTAGTATTCCATCAGATACATATGTACATATATATCATATATATACACATATATATATACATATAGTGTGTGTGTGTGTATATATATATCATAGTTTCTTTATTCACTTGTTGATTGATGGGCGTTTGGGTTGGTTCCACATTTTTGTAATTGTGAATTGTGCTGCTATAAACGTGTGTGGAAGCATCTTTTTCATATGACTTATTTTCCTCTAGGTAGAAATCCAGTCGTGTGATTGCTGGATCAAATGGTAGTTCTGTTAGTTCTTTAAGGAATCTTCACACTGTTTTCCATAATGATTGTACTAGTTTACATTCCCACCAGCAGCGTAGAAGTGTTCCCTGTTCACCGCATCCATGACAACATCTATTATTTTTTGATTTTTAAATTATGGCCATTCTTGCAGGAGCAAGGTAGTATTGCATCGTGGTTTTGATTTGCATTTCCCTGATCATTAGTGATGTTGAGCAATTTTTGATATGTTTGTTGGACATTTGTGTATCTTCTTTTGAGAATTTTCTATTCATATCCTTAGCCATGACCACTTTTTGTTGGGATTTTTTTTTCTCCTTGTTAATTTGTTTGAGTTGTAGATTCTGGATATTAGTCCTTTGTCAGATGTATAGATTGTGAAGATTTTCTCCCACTCTGTGGGTTGTCTGTTTACTCTTCTAACTCTTCCCTTTGCTGTGCAAAAGCTCTTTAGTGTAATTAAGTTCCAGCTATTTATCTCTGTTTTTATTGCATTTGCTTTTGGGTTCTTGGTCATGAAAGCCTTGCCTAAGTCAATATCTAGAAGGGTTTTTCCAATGTTATCTTCTAGAATGTTTATAATTTCAGGTCTTAGATTTAAGTCTTTGATCTATCTTGAGTTTTTTGTATAAGGTGAGAGATGAGGATCCAGTTTCATTCTCCTACACGTGGCTAGCCAATTATCCCAGCACCATTTGTTGAAAAGGGTGTCCTTTCCCCACTTTATGTTTTTGTTTGCTCTGTAGAAGATCAGTTGGCTATAAGTATTTGAGCTTATTTCTGGGTTTTCTATTCTGTTCCATTGGTCTATGTGCCTGTTTTTATACTAGTACCATGCTGTTTTGGTGACTATGACCTTATAATATAGCTTGAAATAAGGTAATGTGATGCCTCCAGATTTGTTCTTTTTGCTTAGTCTTGCTGTGGCTATGAGGGCTCTTTTTATGTTCCATATGAACTTTAGGATTGTTTTTTCTAGTTCTGTGAAGAATGATGGTGGTATTTTGATCGGAATTGTGTTGAATTTGTAGACTGTTTTGGCAATATTGTCATTTTCACAATATTGATTCTACCCATCCATGAGCATGGGATGCGTTTCCATTTGTTTATGTCATTTGTGGTTTCTTTCATTTGTTGGTGTCATCTATGATTTCTTTCAGCAGTGTTTTGTTGTTTTCCTTGTAGAGGTCTTTTACGTCTTTGGTTAGGTATATTCCTAAGCCTTTTTTTTTTTTTTTTTTTTTGGTAGCTATTGTAAGAGGGGTTGAGTTATTGATTTGATTCTCAGCTTGGTTGCTGTTGGTGTATAAGAGAACTACTGATTTGTGTACATTAGCAATTAAGTATTTTTAAATTAAGGTATGTACATTGCTTTTTAGATGTAATGCTATTCCACACTTAATAGACTACAGGATAGTGTCAACATAGCTTTTATATGTACCTGGAAACAAAAAAAATTTATATGACTTGCTGATTTCACTTATTGTGGTGGTCTAGAACCAAACCTGCAGTATCTCCAAGGTATGCCTGTACTGGAAAAGGAGCCAGGTGACCTTAAAGATGAGCCTCAACTCTATTTGTTGCATCTGTAAAATGTGGGGGAAGGCCCAACCTATCTTCTGATTCTAACATGTTACAAACATTTTAGACAATTGCTGCTTTCCGATCATCATCTACTTAACAGAGAAGCTGAGGGAACAGGAAAAAGTGATAAAGTCACTGCTACTTGGAGATCAAGGAAAACAATTTAAATGTAACATCATTAATATGGGTACACAACTGGTAGTTAACCAAGAGGTAGCAGGGACATAGTAAGGAAAGATAGTTCTCATAGAAAAAATTCCAATGCTGATAATTTTCTGGAAAAACATTTATTGTGTCTTCTTCTTCTTCTCCTCCTCCTCCTCCTCCTCCTCTTCCTCCTCCTCCTTTTTCTTTCTTTCCTTTTTTTTTTTTTTTTATAATTTCCAATCTATATGGCTATAGCTATATCATAGTGTTTCTTGAGTTTTTTTGGGGCAGGTTTACACTCTGTTTGCCCAGGCTGGGCAGTGATCACAGCTCACTGCAGACTCAACCACCTGGGTCACAATCTCCTGAGTAGCTGGGACTACAGACCCATGGTGCCATGCCAGGTTAATTTTTGTATTTGATGTAGAGACGGAGTTTCACCATGTTGCCGAGGCTGGTCTCGAACTCCTGGCCTCAAGGGATCTGCCTGCCTCAGTCTCCCAAAGAGCTGAGATTACAGGTGTGAGCCTGTACAGTTTAACGAATTAAAGAAAAGTTTCTTTGTAATCCATGCAATTCTATTGCCACTCCTAAGGATTTCCTCCTCCCTCCGAACCAAAATCAGACCTAAGGCTGATTTGTAATAAAAACCCTGGTTTCAAGCACTTTTGACCAAGTACTGCCATCTAGTGGCAGTGAGTGTAACCAGCTTGGGTTTTTTTGCTGGCACAAGGAACCAGAAAGTTTGATCTCAGGGTGCCAGTACCACGTAGGAAAGAAGGCTGTCAGACACCGCATCAGCCACCTTTCTGCCTGGTGCAGGTGGATAAACAGAAACTCTCTTCAGTTCCACCTATGACTGCAAACAAAGTCACCAAGGCTAGTTCAGAGGTCACCTCCTCCGAGAAGCCTTCATTGAGTCTCTCACAGGCCCCTCTACTCTCTGTGCTGTTCCAAGGCCTGTGCTTGCTTCCCTTAGAGCACTTCTCAGCTGGGCTATGTATGTCCCTCTGTCTGTCCCAGACTATGGACTTCTGGAGGGCAGACATCTTGTTTCACACTTTCTTTTATATGCCTAGAGCCTGGCATATAAATAATATATACAAAATTACACATTATACATATATATAATTATACAATTTATGGAATAAAAACGAGTGAATGACAGAGTAAATGTCCGTTACTTTAATGCTAGTTCCAAAAGAATGCGACATCTGCTTCTCTTAAATCATTTTGTAGACATGGCAGATGCTGCAAAGCTTTGCCTAGAGGCTTCTGCAGGAAGACAGAGCTTCTTCCCCAACTGCTGGGAACTGCTGGCAGAAGGTCCTCAGCTGTAACCTTTGTTGGAAATTGTGTCAGTTGAAGAAACAGCCTCGCCCAAGGCCAGCGCTCCTCCTGGGACAGCCGCATCCAATACCTGACTAGTGTGGGACTATGAGGGTCCACAGTTAGAGATTCACCTCTGATTCCTGAAGATGTTGTGATGTTCCTAAGGTCTGCCCTCAGAGGCTTAATGTGTCTTCCTTGTGTTTCCTTCCCCAGGCCCTGAGTAATTCACCCCATCTCTGCACCTGCAGAAACACGCCCCTCCCATGGCCCAGGACACACTTCTCGTGTCCCTGCTCCTTCTGCACTCAGGCAAGCTCAGCCGAGTACTTTGGTTTAATTGGCAATGTTGCCCATGTTTTCAACTGTTCCTTTTGCCTCTGTATCCCTTTGTGTCTTGCATTGTTTCTTGGGTCTCCAGGGCCTGCCTTCCTTCCCCCTTCCCTTGACAAATAAACACCAAACTTTGTCTTGTGGAGTCTCACATTGTGAGAGATAGAGAGTCCACGAGTTCTGAGTCTCCCCGACAGTGTTCGAACAAATGCTGCCCATCTTCACTTCTCAGACAGTAATTGTACCAAGGAGAGTGCTTCCAGACCAGAACCCAGTGAACTTTTTCTGTAAAGGGCCACACAGTAAATATTTTAGACTTTGCGGGCTACATGGTCTATGTGGCCACTATACAATACTGTACTATTGGAGTACAAAAACAGCCATAGGCGATACTCAAATAGTTCCAGTATAACTTTATTTACAAATCAGGCAGTGGGCAGGCTTTGGCCCATGGATCATAGTTTGCTGATGCTGTTCTAGGCAGTCAACATCTACTTCCAGGCCGGGCTTGATCTATGGCTGTCTTGCCTGACTTGTGTGTTCTCTGTCTTCCAATGAGTCTCGGCCTCGTGTAGTCTCAGGCTTGTTCTTCATGACCCAGAACTGTGTCATCCAGATGTCCTGTGTAGTACCTGGGTCAGCCTGAAGCTCACCTAAAGTTTTCCAGTCACCTGAAGTAATAAATTCTATGCTGACCTCGCCCTATTTTATGGTGAAAAGAAACCAAAGACTTTCTCCAGTGTCTGGTAGTGATAAGCCTACGCAGAAGAATTAAGCCCAAGGAGAGGGCTGTTTTAGACAAAGTACTTAGGGAAATCCTTTCTAAACAGGAGAAGTTTGAACAGAAACCTGGCTGCATTAAGAGGGAAGACCTCTAGGGGAAGCCCTTTCCAGGCAGGAGGGCAAGTGAGTGCAAAGATGTGAGGTGGCGATGCGTTTGTCACGTGGAGGAAGAGTCGGGTGCCGTGTGGCTTGAGCAGAGTGAGCAAAAGGTAGACTGTAGAGGATTAAGTTCGATTTTAATCTTACACTTCCAACTACCTGTGAAAATGAGCTTTCCAAAAACACAGGTGCTGTAGCCCTGGTTATTTCCTGAAATATCAATCCCGGCCCATTGTTATGAACAATGCCAAACTCTGTATTAAGAACTCATGACTTGCCCAGGCGCAGTGGCTCACACCTGTAATCCCAGCACTTTGGGAGGCTGAGGTGGGCGGATCACGAGGTCAGGAAATCGAGACCATCCTGGCTAACATGGTGAAACCCTGTCTCTACTAAAAACACAAAAAAATTAGCCAGGCGTGCTGGCGGGCGCCTGTAGTCCCAGCTACTGGGGAGACTGAGGCAGGAGAATGGCGTGAACCCAGAAGGCGGAGCTTGCAGTGAGCCGAGATCGTGCCACTGCACTCCAGCCTGGGCGACAGAGTGAGACTGAAGAACTCATGACTTCACTAGCACATTCATGAGCTTCTGTGTTGGAAGTTTTTAGGTATCTGAACAAAGGCCGTTTGCAAACACTGTACTGCAAACATCATATTGACATCACTCTTCCTCATCATCCATAAGAAAGTACCTGTATAAAAGGTTCCTTCTCTACCATGCCCGCAATCCATTCGCTATTTCTTTAGCCACCTTTATTCAAGGCAGCTTGTTAGTTCATCACTCTTCATTATGACGAACAAATGCATAAGTTCTCTAAATATATTCACAGACCACTGGATCAGAATCATCTGGGGCACTTGTTAAAAATAAAGTTTCTGGGGTCCCTCTCACTGATCATGTAAATCAGAATCTCAAGGTCGAGCCCACAAATCAGCATTTTAAATAAGCTTCCTAGGTACTTGCTACTCAAAGTGTGGTCCTCAGACCAGCAGCATGAGTCCCTGCGAACTTGTTAGAAATGCAGAATCTGGCTTGGTGTGGTGGCTCATTCGTGTAATCCCAGCACTTTGGGAGGCTGAGGTGGGTGGATCACCTGAGATCAGGAGTTCAAGACCAGCCTGGCAAACATGGTGAAACCTGTCTCTACTAAAAATATAAAAATCAGCCAGGCGTGGTGATGGTCGCCTGTAATCCCAGCTGCTCGGGAGACAGAGGCAGGAGAATTGCTTGAACCCAGGAGATGGAGGTTGCAGTGAGCCAACACGGTGCCACTGCACTCCAGCCTCGGTGACAGAGTGAGACTCCGTCTCAAAAAAAGGAAAAAAGAAAGAAAAGAAAAGAAAAGAAAAAAGAAAAAAAGAAATGCAGAATCTCGGGCCCCATGCCAGGTCTAGTGAATCAGAATCCACATTTAACAAAATTCTCCGGTGTTGCCTTTGCCTATTAAAGTTTGAGAAAAACAGGCCTAGACGTTTCTTCTTACATCCTGGAGTGTGAGAACCACTGATTGAATGCTATTAAAGGGAGACAGCAGACTTTTTCAGAATAGGGCCTACACTGAGATTTGGGTCCCAGGAAATGGTTGCTTGGCTTGCCCAGTAGAAAAGGAACTTATGCAGTCTGCAGGTTCCCTTTCTGCATGTGAGACCGCTTCAATCTACAAAGATTTTCTAGTTTTCAATGTATCCAACTGCAGAAGTGTGCCTCCCTTCTGAAGCTTGCAATGTCCTTGCTGACAATTGTTTTCCAGGAGTGTTTATCATGGCCGCCCGTTGTGGAATTTCATATTGGTATCAAATCCACTTTTGCAGGCTGGCTCTGTGCTGAGTTATTAGTGAAATTCAGGTGGCTGGCAGTTTATGCAAGTCAATGTTGTTTTCTATGTATTTTATTCATTCATTCAACAAGCATACACTGAGTGTTGCTAGTTACTGTTCTAGGTGCGGAGGAGAGTGTTGAATACAAAAAATAAGGTTCCCATTCTCACAGAGCTTCCATTAGAATAGAGAGGGGGGAAAAGCTAACAAGCACATTAATGTGATAGCAATAGTGGTATGAGGGCAATAAATCAACAGTACGATAGAATGACTGTGGGCAGATGGGCTCTTCGGATGCTCTAAGGCCATTCTGAAGTTATAAAACTATTACCTCACTCCTAGAAAAGAGAGGTGGTCATCACACCTATCAAAACCAACATTGATTAAGAGCTCAAGTGGCTGGTATGTGGCCCAAGGGCTGTAGGCACAGTGGTGAATGGAGCAGGCTTCTGCTCTCAGGCAGTTGATGTTCCAGCAGGAGTTGGGCTGGGGTGGGCAATAAACAAAACAAAATATAAGGAAGGCAGCTTCAGGCTGCAGTAAGTGGAATAAGGAAAGTAAGAGTGGTGCTTTCATAGAGAGAAACAGGGAAGGGAGAATGATCAGGAAATGTTCATTCAGAAGGTGATGTTAGTGCCGATACCTCAGTCGTGAGAAAGAGCGTGTCACGGAAGACCCTAGGGAACAGCATTTAATTAGAAGGAACGACAATGCCCAAAGATGTGAAAAAGCTTGGCTTATTTTAGAAAGGAAGAAAGCTAAGTACTACTCGAGCATCACAGTGGGTGAGGGTTGGAGTGTTTCAAGGTGAGACTAGGGAAATCACTCAGGGACACACGGGCTCAGAACTGAACGGTGGAATGGCGATGCGAATTGTGAAGACTTTAATCACTGGTGTGCTGGGACCAGTTCTGCTGCTGGAAGAATGTACTGTGATGTGGAAGGGCAGAGACAATAGGTGGTAGTGGTGGGTAGGAGGTGGAGGTGGTGGGAAGTGGACCCATACATTCTAGGGATAGAACCCATGGGGCTTGCTGATTGATAGAACATGGGTGACACGGGGAAGGGAAAAATCAAGAATGCCTGCTTGGGGGCCTCAGCAGCTGAGCCAATGACAGTGCTGCTTACAGAGTGGGAAATAGTAGTAGGGAGAATGCAGAGTTCTGTGTAGGGCATGTTGCACTGACGATGACACGAGCACTTCATTTCGTACCCTAGCTTTGTAACCATTGTTTATGCCCCTTACACTTCTTTCTTTTTTGCTTCACTTCTGTCCTGTCAGTTTCTGATAGAAGAAATGTAGCAGTTAGGATACTGTTTGGCTCCTTGCAAGAGAAAATAAGGTTTAGACAAGCAAGTACAAGGCTTGTTCAGTTGCTCAAGGAAACCACCAAGGTCTCAGGCCCCTTCTATCTTCCTGCTCTCTTCTCATTAATGTCTGGCTTTCCTCTTCATGGTACAAGGCGGCAGGCAGCTGTGCCTCCAGGCATTGGAAGAAAATTCTCCATGAATATTTCATAGTTTTTCACGGTTCAGGCTTGCTGAACAGAGGAGGTGTTTGGATTGCCATGGCCTTAGAAACTGGAGACAGTGTCTCCCTAAAGGTATAGAAGTCCTGAGAGATTTGGAGAGTTCAATTCCTCTCTTTCTCCATCTTGGAGACATTTCTTACAATCCAGGATGATCAACCAAGTGATGCCTTCCTCTTCTCCCTTGGAGGAGATTTCTTTAATCTCTCCCTGGAGGGAAGGATGAGCAGATGTACCAGTGGCCTCTGAAACCCCTAATGTGGGGATGTAAACTCTGCTTTCACCTAATTCTATTTAATAGGGATAAATGGGTAGACATGTCTTTCCTATCTGCTTGAACAAAAGTACCTCTGAATTTAGCACAAATGCTTTCAGGCATACAGAGCCATGCTTAGCACGGGCCGAGGGAAGGAAAAAGGCATGACTGGAAAACCAGTACCCAGTTCTTATAACAAACATCTCTTATAAACACACACTGCTCAGATGGTGAAAGAACAGCACCAGAAGTAAAAATAACTACAGAACTATTTGTACCCTTCTCAAATGTATTCTGCTGGTTTCTCAAAAGCTATTGAGTAAAACTAGATATCAGAATCCTAAAAGGCATCTCTCATTTGTATTAATTCTGCAGCATTCACTGCTATTTAATAAATCCAGCAATGGAAGAATGTATTTGGAACAGTAGGAAAGAGTACATAATATTAATATATTTGAGAAGCTCTTAGCAACAGAGGAGGTTGTGTTCTCTGAGTTTTTAGAAATCATTTCTAAAGTTGTTTACTTATTAATTAAATCATGCCTGAATCAGGCTTTCTCTGATTGTTTTATTCTCTCAGTGGCAGCAAACGTGCTCCTTCCCAGGACTCAGTCTGCCCTGCAGGCCTTAAAAGCCTTCCTCTCTGGGCACCCTGACTCCTAGTCAATCAATTTTTATATTTTTTGCAGATTTCAAATACAATATAATTCACATAGCATAAAATTCACCTCTTTAAAGTGTACAATCCCATGATTTTTAGTAAATTCATACAAATTTGTACATCCATTCCCACTATCTAACTCCAGAAATTTTAATCACCCCTAAAAGAAACTTTGGAATCATTAGCAGTCACCCCCCATTTCTCTCTTGCCCAGCCCCTGGCAACCACTAATCTATTTTTAGCCTCTACAGACTTAAGTAAATCTATATGCCCAGAACAAGTTTCTGGGTGTTACCTATAAATAGAACCATACAATATGCAGGCTTTTGTGTCAGGCTTGTTTCACCTGCATAATGTTTTCGAGGTTCATTCATGTCATAGCATGTATCAGTATTTCATTCCTTTTATGGCTGAATAATTTTGCACAGTTTGGATAGATCACATACGTTTATCCATTTTTCAGTTCATGGACATTTGGGTTGCTTCCACATTTTGGCTATTATGAATAGTGCTGCTATGAACATTCTTACGCTATATTTTGCATGAACCTATGTTTTCCATTCTCTTGGGTATGTACCTAATAATGGAATTGCTTGGTTGCATTTTGAGGAACTGCCAAATTGTTTTTCCAAAGTGGCTGCAGCAGTTTACATCCTTACCAGTAATGTATGAGGGTTCCAACTTCTCCACATCCTTGACACTTGTTATCTTTTTTGATTCTAGCCATCCTAGTGGGTGACAAGCGGTATCTCATTGTGGTTTTGATTTGCATTTACCTAATGACGAATGATGTTAAACATCTTTTGATGTGCTTATTGGCCATTTGTCTATCTTCTTCAGAGAAATGTCCATTTATGTTCTTTGCCCATTTAAGACTTAGATATTTTTATTACTGAGTTGTAAGAGCTTTCTATATATTCTGGATACTAGATTCTTATCAGGTATATGATTTGCAAATATTTTCTCCCACTTTGTAGGTTGTCTTTCACTTTCTTAATACAGTCCTTTGATGCACAAGAGTTTTAATTTTGACGAAGTTCAATTTATCTGTTTTCTCTTTTGTTGCATGTGCTTCTGGTGTCATATTTAGGAAACTGTTGCCTCACCCAAGGGCACAATGATTTAAACCTATGTTTAATTTTAAGACGTTTATAGTTTTAGTTCTTATACTTAGGTCTTTGATTGATTTTGAGCTAATTTCTGCATACGGTGTGAGGCAGGGGTCCAAACTCACTCATTTGTGTATGGATGTCCAGTTATCCAATTATAATTTATTTAAGATTATTCGTTCCCCATTGAGTAGTCTTGACATCCTTGTCAAAAATCAATTGATCATATAGGTATGGATTTATTTCTAGATTCTCAGTTCTATCCCATTGATCTGTTTGTCTATCCTTATGCCAGTACCAGGCCATCTTGATTAACATAGATTTGTACTAGGATTTAAAATTAGGAAGTGTTAAGTCCTCCAACTTTGTTTTTCTTTTTCAAGATTATATTGGCTACTCTGGGTTCCTTGCACCTCTAAATGAATTTTAGGATCATTTCTGCAAAAAAAGCAGTTGGAATTGTGCCAGTCAGGTTTTGTTTGACAATTTGGGGCTATTTATTTGGCACTCTTGTTACTGAGTCAGGAACTCAAGACGTGAGGGTGACTCAGGGTACTTAAACTTAAATATTACCCCATTTCCTCAAACCACCACCACACATACTTGGCAAAATGATGGATCATCAATTTAGGAGTTCGAAAATGCTCTGAGAGAATAGTTTGTCCTGATTTGGAATGCCATCTTCTCTCTCTTCTGCCCTGCTGTCTTTGCCCAGCTTGGACACCAGAAGCAGCCTGAGTTCTGTCCTCTGCCCTGCACAAAGGCTGGAGGACTTTTAGCAGGTTGCTTTCTTCTCCAGAAGTCCAGGCCCTAACCTAATCCTTAGCAAGGGCTCTGGTCCCTAACTCCTACATCCAGTGCATGGCAACAAAGGTAAACTCTCCTGTACAGCTTTGGAGAAGCCTCTCTAAAGACAGCTCTTCCTGGGTCACACAGAAGAAACAGCACTGCATCGACCCCAGGGTTCTGCTTCAGCATTGGCTGGAAGATCGTTGGCTTCAATGTTATAGACAGCTAAGCACTCTAATCAATAAAGGTTGAAAAGAAAAAAAAACAGGCGGTTTCTAATCCTATAAAAACTAAATGTTGATACTGTGTAGAAGTCCCCGAGAACTCCACATCCCTACTGCTGCTTGGCGATTCAGAATTCTGTCCTCCTCATGGGCCATGCAGATGTTTCTGTTCTCTGCGGTTGTCCTGTTCTTTATGTCTCAGGCAGAGATTCCTAATGAACCCTGTTGTTCCCTGAGCGTTTTGCTCCTCTCTTTTCTGGGGAGTCAAACTACAATTCAGAGAACAGTTTTTAGTCACTCCTCCTGCCCATAGAATCGCAAAGGCCTGCAGGCCTGTGTAACTGTGGCAGAGAGCTTGTGGGAGAGGTCCGTGGAAGGTGCACCTGTCCTCATGCAGACTCTACTGGTTGAGTCTGTAACACAGGCTGTAACACACACGAGTGCTGTAACACATGCTGCTGAATCTTCTTTTTGCCATGGGCCTCAGTTTCCCTGGCCTCTGAGCGATTAAGTACATCTGATAGAGCGGATGAAAACCCTTTGGGGGTCCCTGCCTGGCCTATACCCGTCTCTCTTGGAATGTCCCCTCTGACCCCTGTGTGAACTCTGTGACAAGTCCTCAGTCCCAGCTTGGGACAAGAAGGCCAATCCCATTAGCTGAGCAGTGACCAGTCTCTCTCTCCCTCTCTCTTTCCAGAATCTGAGATCCACCCAGACTAGGGTCAATCCATGGTAGCTGCATGCACCTGTGTGGATATGTCAAGAGGGCACCAATCCCAGCACTTTGGGAGGCCGAGGCGGGTGGATCACGAGGTCAGGAGATCGAGACCATCCTGGCTAACATGGTGAAACCCCGTCTCTACTGAAAATACAAAAAAAAACTAGCCGGGCGTGGTGGCGGGCGCCTGTAGTCTCAGCTACTTGGGAGGCTGAGGCGGGAGAATGGCGTGAACCCGGGAGGCGGAGCTTGCAGTGAGCCGAGATCAGGCCACTGCACTCCAGCCTGGGAGCACAGCGAGACTCCGTCTCAAAAAAAAAAAAAAAAAAAAAAAAAGAGGGCACCAGGTATGGGCCGAATTTTGGAGAACAGGTCAGTTGAGTAAGCAGAAACCACAAGTGTAGGAGGATGTCAGAGATAGGAGGAAGAAATAGGCACAAACAGGCAACACGAGAGGGTCGCTGGAGGCCCAGATGGGACTGCCAGAGTGACCTGGCCCACTCAGAACTAAACCTTTGCCTGAACCTCTCTGGTCTACCTCCTCTAATTTTGCTTCAGTGGGTGGCCCCAGGAGCTAAATGTGAATCCAGGGGCATTTGGGCTTATCTAGAGGGCGCTTTTGTTGTTGTTGCTGTTTTGTTTTTCCTTCAAGTTCTTGCCTTTTTGTTTCTCTTAAAAAATGAATGGGGGTGACGGGCTTTTATCCTAGAATAGACCTATGCTTAATAAAAAGTGTTTCTCAAAAAATATAAAGAATTTTCATACCCCCCAAAACCACTGAAATTTTTTTATAAAGAATTTTCGGAATTGAGCCGATGTCACCAATCTGGTGGGTTCTGAAATCCAAACAGACTAACCGCAGGTTGAGAACCAAGGCTCTCATGCTCTCCAGCTCTCTGATGCTGCAGATGAGAGACAAGAATCCTAAAGGAACGCAGGGCCTTTCTTCTTCGCACCTTGCTGTCCATTTTCTAAACTGAAAAATGAGGTTTGGTGGGACTCACAGCCCTGCAACGAAGATTCTGAAGCTGAATGTGAATAAAGCGTTTACTAAAGCGCCTTAAAACACGGGCCGCCGGAGGGGCACAGGGCTTCTCCCTGGTGATACCTCCCTGATCCCGCACCGCGGCCCACGCGCCCTCCTCCGCGCTCCGCCCTCCGCACCCCACCCCACCCCCGGGTCCTTCGCTCCCCGGAGCTGAGAACCATAGCTCCGGCCCCGACCGGAAGTCCCACCCCACCGCCGGGGACGCGGACTCGGCAGTGCTCACGTTCGCAGCCCGGGCATCCCCGCTGCGCTCCGCTCCCCGCACCGGTAACGCGCGCCAACCTTGCCGCCCACCCGGGGTCGTAGCGGGCGAGATTTCCGAGCTCCGGACGCTCTTGCGGCTCTGCTCAGCCCTGACTCCAGCAGGCCCGCGTCGGTCGCCCCGCCCGTTTCTGGAACCTTTGGTTCCGGCGCTCGGACTTGGGGGAACTTGGGAGGGTGGTGGTGGGGTTTCTGATGCTTTGCGTTTTCTGCGGGGTTTGGGCAGTCAATGGAGAAACCCGGAACAGAAGTCCGTGGTGTTTTCAGGGGCAGGGAGTGGAACCTCAGGCGCCTGCGAGCCCCCTGAGGGTTTAGGCGGCCCTCCTTCGCGGGATGACTGGCGCCGGTAGGCTAGGAGAGCCCGGGGCCTGCCTCCACCCCTAGGGGTGCCGTCGGCTCCTGGGGTCCGAGTCTCCGCCCTGCCCCACCGCTTCTCACAAAACGCCTTCACCTCCATGAGGAGCGCCCGTCTACCCACCTCTCGTTCCCAGCCGTCGGGCTGCTCCGATTTTCCATAGTGTTTATTTATCCTGGTTATCGGTCAGAGTTTTTCTCACCTTCTCTACTCTGGAATAGGGTCCAGAGGAGTCGTGAGGGAAAATTATTAGAATATAAAATCCCAGGAGTCACGTAGTCCGGGTCTGCATCCCATGCTTGGAGGCCTCACAGAGCAGCCCAACAAACAGCACTTGGTTTTCTTCTTCAGCTTCACCACCTCCTGTGGTTGCTGTTTCCGCCTCTGGCTTACATTGAACCCAGCCATGTGTATTTCTCTTTAGCTTTGCTCCATTGGCATGGGAATGCTGCCCCTGGAGGGCATTGGACAGAACAGGGACAGTCCTGTTGCGTGAGGGGCATGGGTCTGTGCTAATGAGGCCAGCTCCTTCCATGACCTGCTCAGAGCCCCGCGCCAGCCCCTCTGTCCTCTGTTGCTGGACAGTTGTTCCATATCCTCCTTCCCAGTGCCCCAGGTGTGATATTCCTTCCACCCAGGGAAGGGCATTCCAAAAATACTTTCTTTTGCTGTACCTGATTGCCCTGCTTGCTCCTGCCCTCACTCCTGCGACGGGTTCTTTGGGCTTAGGCGTAGCATTTAAGTCTGGTCCTATGAAGGCCGTCTTTCTGTTATGCCAGGGTCTTGGGCAGTTTGCGTTGGCTCTAACTCTTACTACAGAATTGCAGAAATTCCTCTCTTTATTGAGCACCGCTAACACCTGCCCCCCAAACCTGGTTCTGTTTTGTGAAATACTGTCTGCTTTGCTTATCCACTGCAGTTAACTTTTGGAGTTAGCCAGATTTCATCTCTTTGACATGGACTTCCACATGGGGTGACCTTGTGTCCTAGGTTGCCAGAGACAGTTCTGGCTTATACCATTGTCCCAGCATAATCACTTTCAAAAGATTCATGGTTTGTATGATCAAGCTTGTCTCTGTCTCTAAGTTAGATACACTTATATTTGTAGGTAAGAGAGTGGCATGTGGCAGCCCACGTGAGACTTGCACTTGGGCCCATAGATGTCAGAGCCACAGACTAGGAAATGAGAATTCCTCCAGGTCAGTGCTCATAGGCCTCATGTAGGTAGAGAGCTTTGGGTGGCTTTGCCCTTAGAGGGCAGGGGTTCCCCTCCCGCCCTGGCACAGAAAGTCCAAACTAATACTGAGGGCTATGTCTTGTCAAATTCATCCCCAGAGTTACTCTGGGGCTTCGAAGCCAGTGCCCCTAAATTCACTGTCATGATCCAGAGGAAGGTGTTCAGAGTTCAAGCCCAGCTCCTTGACATGGCATCTGGCTCCTGGAAAAGTAACCGATGTGGAAGTGTGACCAGAGTTAGGCCTAAGGTGCCCTGGGCTTCCCCAGGAACCAGAGAACTCAGTCCATGCAGGGCCAGTTAGTTTTAAAGACTGCATGTTAGCACTTGTAACTGTCATAGGATTAGGCTAAGAGGGAGAACACTGGTTATCCACTAGGATGACCAACCATCTTAGTTTGCCTGGGATTGAGGGGTTTCCTAGGACATGGGACTTGCAGTTTTAAGACCAGAAAACTCCTGGGCGGACTGGGATGAGTTGGTCACCCTCTTCTCAACCCTGGCTGCACGCTGACTCTCTTGAGGAGCCTCTTATTTAGATTCTAATTTAATTGATTCAGGTAGTTGTATTTTTTTTTTTTTTAACGCTCTCAAGTTGATGCCAACAGGCTACCAGAGTTGAGAACTACTAGGCTGTAGACAGTGTTTCCAATAACCATTGAAGGTGTTTGGTTTTTGAGCAGAAGTGGTTCCAGACATCCCTGAAAGGGGTGTATAACTCTGTGTGTTGGCCTTTTACCTTAGCAAGAGGGATATCAAGCTGGTAGTTGCCTACTATTGCTATTATCTGTCCCCACCCCCAGGCTGCCTTTCTCACTGGTGAGGACCAAGCTTTCTCTTTTCCAGGCATGCTCCGATACCTTCTCCCTCAAGACAGGAGGTCAGTGGAATAGCCTCATTTTGATTGATGGAATCATGATTTACACGGATTTCAGATGAAGCTGGCATGAGACTTGAGACAGGACTGCCATCTCTAGGTCTGGGACATATGCCCCAGAGAGTGGTGGTCCAGAGGCTAACTGTGAGACTGTGTGTGCTTTGGCTTTGCCCCATGGGGTGTGGGAGCTTGGAGACCAGGTGCCTCTGGGACTGTCCTCTCTGCAGGCCTCCAGGATCATGTGGTATGTCAGCACCAGGGGCATAGCCCCACGGGTCAACTTTGAGGGGGCCCTCTTCTCTGGCTACGCACCCGACGGAGGCCTCTTTATGCCGGAAGAGCTCCCACAGTTGGACAGAGAGACCCTGTGCCAGTGGAGCACACTCTCCTATCCTGGCCTGGTGAAGGAGCTGTGCGCCCTCTTCATCGGCTCTGAGCTCATTCCGAAAGATGACTTGACGGATTTTCGATTTTGTCGAGGACGACCGATGAATCCATTTGTTTTGAAGCGTGATCTGGAGGCAAGCCGATTTTGATCTGACGAGTTTTGAGATGATCTGCCGAGATTTGCGTGTTTTTTTCTGCCTTTTTCTTTTTCCTTTTTCCTGCTGCTGCCGCCGCCGCCGCGCTGCTGCTGCAAGCGTTGCCGCCGGACGCAAACCTCTTCAACACTAGGGATTTTAGAATCATCTTGAGTGACTTGAATGTTGAGGTGTTTCCTTCCTGCACGTAAAGCACCCAGACCCCCAAATTGCTATTTTATTTTTTGAATGTTAATTCCAGAAGGGACTTCAAGACTGTCCCGGACTAGCTTGTCTTAAGCTATACTGTGCCCATGGATTCCCTCCAGGATCTTGTTAAAAACCAAATTCTGATTCAGTGGGTCTGGCATAGGAGTGACAATTTCGCATTTCTGTCAGATGTCCAAATAATACTAGACTACTGGTCCATGAGCCACACTTTAAACAGCAAGAACAAAATCCATAATGTAATGGTGGTGGTTTGTGGTTGGGGAAGAGAAAGGACCACTTAAAATGCAATCTGATGACCAGCAGTAATGGCATTGCTTGGGCATTTGTTGGAAATCCGGGACTGCTTCAGATTGACTGAACCAGCCTGCTTTTTAACAAGATCCCAGGTGCTTGGTTTGCCAGTGACAGTTTGAGAAGCTCTGCTCTAGGACTGCTCCAGTCCTGCCTTAGGGAGGGCTGTATATC
Source organism: Papio anubis (assembly GCF_008728515.1). Lineage (NCBI taxonomy): Eukaryota > Metazoa > Chordata > Mammalia > Primates > Cercopithecidae > Papio > Papio anubis. The sequence goes on from NC_044989.1 coordinate 87,687,241, forward strand.
AGCCATCCAAAAGCTCTGGCGTCACAGGTGTGAGATTTAGTAATGCAACAAACAAACAAAAAGCTTCCTATCTTTAAGAAGGAGCATTAGATGGGATGTGACATTGATGTGTTATGTAGCTATTAATTGACCCCTGATTGGAATACATGCTCACGAGACAGTCAAACAATGAGGAAGTATAAAAAATGAAAAAGTCTTCTAGCACCAATCCTGGTCTCTGAGGAAATCACTATAAGGAATCTATGAACAGTTTGGTGTATGTTTTCCCAGACTTTTTTTCTAGGTTTATACAATTGTATTCAAAAATGGTATCATTTAAGATGAAGATTTTTGGCCTTTTAGTAGCAGGAGTTGGAAACTTTTATCTTCAGAGACTGAGAGGGAACTTGAGAAAGAGACCAGGCCCCTCATTGGCTATCCACCCCACTACCCTCACAGATCTGATCGACCGAGCCTTCAGCAGATTCCGTCACAGAGAGGTGGTCCATCTGTCCAGGTTGAGGAATGGGCTGAACGTGTTGGAGCTGTGGCATGGTGTCACATATGCATTTAAGGACCTGTCCCTGTCCTGCACAGCACAGTTCCTGCAGTACTTCCTGGAGAAGAGGGAGAAGCACGTCACTGTGGTTGTAGGTGTGTTTTGGGGGCACGAACCCGGAATACCTCAGTGCTGTGACTGTAGGGTGTCCACCTATGGGATGCTGTTCACGGAGCCACTCAGGGACTATGGTACTGGTTCTTCCAGAGCAAGGTTCCTAACCTTTTCTGGTGCCATAGACCCCTTTGCCAGGCTGATGGAGGCTATGGAACTTCCTCAGAGTAACGTTTGAAGTGCACAAAATGCTTAAGATGATGTGGTTCGCAAGTTCACTCATGTCCTGAATTTTATCCGTGGATCCAGGGACCCTATGTGGAGTGCTAGGTTCATACCCTCCAAGTATTTGAAGCAGTTGTTGCTATATTTGACAACAGTGCTTCGGGGACCCTTTCTTTCCTTGTTCATTCCCTTTGTTCTAAAGGGGGAGGGTTATCCTTTCTTCCCGTCCAGGAACGTCTGGGGACACAGGAAGTGCTGCCATTGAGAGTGTTCAAGGGGCAAAGAACGTGGACATTATCGTTCTGCTGCCCCAAGGTCACTGCACAAAGATTCAGGAGCTCCAGATGACGACGGTGCTGAAGGAGAACGTACATGTGTTTGGAGGTGTGTGCTGAGGCAGAGGCTCTAGGGACAGTGCAGCCCTGCCTTACCTGGGTTTGCTTTGGGAGATGGGCTGGAACAAAACTGCACAATTGGGTAACTGTCTTCCTTTCATCAGTCATATTTGAGGTTGGTGTATATGCCTTGGCTCGGCTCTGGGCAGGGTTCTGGCTACACAGTAAACTATTGGAGATGACAGATGCATAAACTGATACCAACAGTACAGCAAACTAAGTACGGATTGAAAACCATATCCCAAAAAATGCCACCTCCATGCATGTCCAACCTGCAAGTGCCATGTATGTCAGCAGCCATGCAGAGTCATAACCTGAGCCAAGTGACTTGGGTTTTGTTCCAAGACTCTGAAGTTTAGAGGACACCAACATGTTAAGTAATTATTTTAAGAGAATGTGTTGCCAGGGGCGGTGACTCACGCCTGTAATCCCAGCACTTTGAGAAGTCAAGGTGGGTGGATCGCTTCGGCCCAGGAGTTTGAGACCAGCCTGGGCAACATGGCAAAACCTTGCCTCTATAAAAAATACAAAAATTAGCCGGGCTTGACGGTGTGCACGTATAGTCCCAGCTACTCCAAAGGCTGAGATGGGAGGATCGCTTAAGCCCAGAAGGCTGCAGTGACTCAGGATCATGCCATAGCATTGCAGCCTGGGCAACAGAGTGAGACCCTGTCAAAAAAAAAAAAGAGAATGTGTCATTATATGTTGACGGTTCCTGCTGTTCTTTATGGGAACAACTAAGCCATGCACTAGTTATCCGGTCTAAATATTTAAAATAGGGATCAGTGGTACCCACCACTGGTTATACTCCTACCTGAGTCACATCATGAGAATCACAGCATTTTGTGCTTGGAGAAAGGCAAAAGCCATCTTTCTTAATATCAGGCCATCTATTCCTAATGGATTTAATCATTATAGGGATTGGGAGTGGAGAAAGATGGGGCGAGTGTGGGTGGAGCTGTACATTTTTATTTTTACCTCTCACACCCTGCTGGACCCCAGGTAGCTGTAAGGTGGGGACTTGGATTAAGTTTTGGCCTGGGTGGGCTGTGGCCTCGGGCACGCTTTCCAGGAGGCCTGGCTTAGTTTGGTCACTCACCTGACAGAACAGCAAGTGTGATGGCAGAGAATGTTCCTTCTACAACTGTCCTGGCTTCTTATGATCATCCTGTAGAGGTTATTTTTGTATAACATCAGCTGTGACAAGGAGCAAAAGCACAGTGAAAGCAAACTTATCCAAAGGAATAGCATAATATCCTTTGTCAGTTTGTTCAAGAGCAAGCAAACTGCCCCTCTGCTCTGTTCTTTAGCAAGTGCATACACTTGCCAGTGAAAAGTCCATGCTAATGCAGGTGTTGACGTCGTCTTACACATTTGCCTTGCTAATTGTTCATATTTGGCTGCATTTTCCCGCAGTTGTTGCAAGACTTCAATGCACAAGATTCAGGCTCCTGAGGGTCCTTGTTATACCCCAAACACCAAAATTGCTAGTTATGGATCTAGGACTGTTTTTTCCTAGAATCAAAGCAGAGAATAGCATCTTGTGCCTCTGTCCTGCCTCCTCCTCCCTTTTTTTCTTTTTTGTATGCAGACCTAAGGGTGTGACTGAAAGCTCCATTCCTGACTTGTGGATTGGAGAACAGTGCTCGAGTGTAAAGTAATGGTGGGAGTGCGGAATCTGATGAATGTATTAAGTCATTAAATCTGGACCTGAAGGGGGTGTTCTGTTGTGTACATGTTGAAGAAAATCAGAAACTAAGGCAGCAGACTTCACAGAAATCAGTTTTGTTTATAAAAAGCACTATTCAGATGCTTTCTTTCCTTTCTAGAGCTTTCTGGTTTGGTTTTAAGGAGGATGTGTGTTAGTTCAGGATGTAACAGCAAATATGTATTTTTCCGTAGACTGGTAAGCTTAGCGAGTAGGGATGGACCACTTAGATTATTGCGTGTGGACAGTTGGTTTATAAACTCATTAATTTCCATGTACGTTGTATACTTGGTTCTTCTTAAGCACAGAATAATCAGCAAGTGCTAGGTATTTATTAATTATATTATTTGGGATGCTTTTGGCTAGAAGTAGCAAAAAATTCAACTCAGACCAGCTTAAACAAGAATATTTTCCAGCTTCCATAACTGGAAAGCCAGAGGTGGAGTGGGCTCCCAATTGCTTCATTCAGTGACTCACACTGGCTCTCAGGAACCCAGGTCCTTCCCATTCTCTGCTCTGCCCTCCTCAGTCCTAAGGCTCATTCCTCTTGTGGTCATATGGTGTTTCCTTGAGGTAACCAGGTCTCTCCCTTGCTGTTGCTCTTTTCTAAAAGCAGTGAATCTTTTCTTAGAACCCAGCAAACACGTCTTTGTGGTTCACTGACCTGAATTTATTCACATGCTCATTCTGGAGCCAACCCTGACCCCATGAGAATACCAGGCACTGATTGGCTTGGTCCTGGCAAAGGAATGGAATCACTATGACTGGCCCTGGCCATTCTGGATACACACGGGGATCTAGAGTCAGTCCCCCAGCTCCATTGCTGCTACACAGTGTTGAAGGGCAGAATGGTTAGCACCTTTAATGCCTTCTCTGGCAGATTTCCCAGTAAAGTTCACCGCTCTCCCTTCCAAGTGTAGATCAATGGAGACATACTCAGGTGTCAGATAAGAAATCAATATTGGCTTGATTGCTCATTGAGCTAGATGGGGGATATAACTTGTATTAGTGGACAATTCACCATAAATTTATCCAGTAATTCACTCATAAATTACGCTGATGTACACACCCAGTTTCATGGAGGGGAAGTTCTGTCCATGTAATCTTACCTGCCATGTAGGAGCAGAGAGCAGAACACCTACCCTGTGACCCAATGAGGGCAGAGGGCAGACCACGGGGTATGTTGGCTGTTTCCACCCTGGGCCCTGGTAGAGGACTGTGGAGGAAAGGCTATGACTCTCATCATTTTCCAGTCAGGCACACGGTTCCTCGTCGGCGGAAGAGTGGGGGAAGTGGGCAGGGATTACAAAGAGAAATTTTCCCAGGATCCCAGAAGGTTGACATTTGCTATCTTATTTTAGATAATGGTAGAAACATTGGAACTGGTTCTGGCTCCCCTTTCTGTTCTAAGCTAGGGCAGATATTTAGGAACACAAGCATCTGAGGCATGGTTTCTGTCCTTGAGGAGCTTAATATTGAGTCTAGAAAGTGAGGCCAAGCTACGTGAAAGTAAAGAAACCTAGGCTACGCGAAGGTCCCAGGAGGATGGGCTCAGCCTGGGAGGGCTGTCACAGGCGGGTGCTGACCTCCTGGGGGCTCTACATGCTCCTGACAGCTGCCCTCTCCTCTTGCCCCGGCAGTGGAGGGAAACAGCGATGAGCTCGATGAGCCGATCAAGACTGTGTTTGCCGACGTGGCTTTTGTCAAGAAGCACAATCTGATGAGCCTGAATTCGATCAACTGGTCCCGGGTCCTGGTGCAGATGGCCCACCACTTCTTTGCTTACTTCCAGTGTACGCCATCCTTGGACACGCATCCTCTACCCCTGGTGGAGGTGGTTGTGCCAACAGGGGCTGCCGGTAACCTTGCAGGTAAGGAGTCCCCGGGGCACAAATGGGCTTTCCAGAAAAATAGCTGCGGCCCCAGTCCTTCTAGCTGCCTTTTGGCTGCAACTGTGAGGAGAAAGAAGGTGGAGTCCCAGTTCTGAAGGTGATGAGAAACCCCACAGAAGAAGCTCCCAGAAGATTTCCCCTGTCATTGCCTGGGACAGCATCCTGGGCTCCTGCTGCCAGCAGCAGAGGGTGATGGCTTAACCCTGCATGCTCCTGCAGCCTCACCTGATGTGCTCGCCGGCTCAGCAGAGTGTGGAGAGGCAAGGTCAAGGGTCAGCCACTGTGCCTGGCTGGCAGTGCCCTCAATCAGAAATGTGGACTTTGCTCCCAACCCTGGCCAGCTACCCAACGTGAGGGCAAGCAGCTTGACTGGCATGTGTGTTCCCATTCCTGGATGCACTACCCTGACCCCATGTGATGTGGAAAGAGTTCTGGACTTGGGGTTCTGGCCCCAGTTCTGTCCTTTACTAGCTGAGAGGCTGTGGAGCAGTCCTTTAGAGTCAACCTTTGAGCTATAAAATGAGATTGTATCACTCATCATATCTCCCAGGACTGCCTCAATGAACGAATAAGATTCCTGTGTACATGCAGACTTTGTAAGGGCAAAGTGCCGTGTAGCTGTGTAGCATTAAAATCATTTTATCTAATCACTAATATTTATCAAGCACTTAGTATGCAACTGGCACTGTTCTAAATGCTTTTCACATAGGAACTCATTTATCCACCTGTGGAGAAGACACTTTCCATTTTATATTGAGGAAACAAAGGCACAGAGAAAGGAGTCATGCCCTGGTTACACAGCTGGGCCAGGAGTGCGACCCAGGCAGTCTGGCTGCAGAGCTGGCGAGGCTAGGGGAATTACTGTTCCTGATAGTTCCAGCAATGGCATTGGTTCTGATGAGCACCAAGGACGGTCTAGCTGAGAGCACAGAAGCATCTGAGTGGTTAGGAAGCCACTGGGGGAGGTGTGCAGATGTGGCCCAGGTGTTGGTTGCGTGGGGCTTCCTGACTTCTGCCACTGAAAGAAGGGTGGAGAGAACAGCGGGCTGGCAGGCAAGGAGGGAATGGCCTCTTTGCCGCTCATGGGGTAAAGCCCACCATGCTCCCCATTCCCATCACCCTCCAGTTAGTGATGCACCGAGTTGTGCAGCCAGTGGCCCTCTGCAGCACAGAGCCTACCACAGTGCCCGATACAAAATAAACACATGACCAACGTTTCCTGAGGGCGTTCTTATCCACCTTTGCTCTGTCAGGAACCAACTCTTTGGCTTTAAGACCCTGGACCTTCCTGAGCCTCCATTTCTCCCCTGTCAGGCAAGGATATAATGATGTTCTCATGAGGACCAGGTGCAATAAGAAAGAGAAAGTTGAGATCAGTAGTTCAAGACCAGCCTGGCCAACATGGTGAAACCCCATCTCTACTAAAAATACAAAAATTAGCCAGGTGTGATGACGCATGCCTGTAATCCCAGTCACTTGGGAGGTGGAGGCAGGAGAACCGTTTGAACCTGGGAGGTGGAGGTTGCAAGTGAGCTGAAATTGTGCCATTGCACTCCAGCCTGGGCAACAGAGAGAGACTCAGTCTCAAAAAAAAAAAAGAATGAGAAAGCGTTTTGCCAGGTTAACAGTGATGTTGGGTGGTGTGGTTGTCCCTAACTCCCCTTAGCTACTCACCAGAGATAAACTGCTCATGAAAGCACCATATGTAAAACCTTCCTAAACGATGTCACATGTCCGGGCTCTACACCTCTTAAGGGGAGGAATTCCTTGCTTGTTCCACGCAAACAAGAACTGCTGTTGGGGTGGACTGAGGATGCTGCTCTGGCCTCCCCTGGTGCCTGTGCAGGGAGAGTAGTCTGGGAGGCTGAGTCGAGGGAGGGCATGTACTCAGGACTTAGACATATTTTGAATCCTGACTCTGACACTTAGGCTTTGGACAGGTCACTTTGACCTCTTGGAACTTTCATTTCCTCTTCCAAAAATTGGTGTTTTACAGTAGTCAGCCATCTATGAAATACTTTGGCCCCTTGCAGGGACTGAGACATAGAACAGCCTCAGGGCATGGTGATGTGCTCCTGGTCATCCTCATGCTCACTCTCCCTGTGTGTGTGTGTCTGAAACAGGTTTATTGCTAAATGATTCACATACCATTCACACATTTTAAGTGTATGATTCAGTGGTTTTTAGTATAATATATTCACAGACTTATGCAACTATCACCATAACCAATTTTGGAATGTTTACGTCACCCTAAAAAGAAACCCTGTACCCATTAGCAGTCACTCCTCACTTTTCCTTAGACCACCTCCTTCGCCAGCCCTTGGCAGCCACGAATCTATTTTGTTTCTCTATATAGATTTTCCTATTCTAGATATTTTCTATAAAAGGAATCATACAGTGTGTGGTTTTTTGTGCCTGGCTTCTTTCCCCTAGCATAATGTTTTCAAGGTTCATCCGTGTTGTATCATGTATCAGTACTTTTTCGATTGTATGTATATACCATACAGCAGTATATTTTGTTTATGAGTTTATCAGCTGATAGACATTTGGATTCTTTTAACACAGCTATTATGAATAATGCTGCAGTGAACGTTTGTGTATAAGTTTTCATGTGACCATATATTTTTATTTCTTTTGGATATATAACTAGGAGTGGAATTTCTGTTATATGATAACTCTATGTTTAATATTTTAAGGAACTGACAGACTTCAGTTTTCCAAAGTGGCTGCACCATTTTGTGTCCACCAGCAATGTAGGAATTTTCCAATTTCTCCACATCCTCACCAACACTTTTTATTATCTGTCTTTTTGATTCTAACCATCCTAGAGGGTGTGAAGTAATAGCTCATGGTTTTTGTTTGTATTTCCTTCATGACTAATGATGTTGAACATCTTTTCCTGTGCTCATTGGCCATCTGTATGTCTTCTTTGAAGGAATGCCTGTTCTTTTGCCCATTTTATTATTATTATTATACTTTAAGTTTTAGGGTACATGTGCACAATGTGCAGGTTTGTTACATATGTATACATGTGCCATGTTGGTGTGCTGCACCCATTAACTTGTGATTTACATTAGGTGTATCTCCTAATGCTATCCCTCCCCTTTCCCCCCTCCCCACAATAGGCCCCGGTGTGTGATGTTCCCCTTTCTGTGTCCAAGTGATCTCATTGTTCAGTTCCCACCTATGAGTGAGAACAAGCAGTGTTTGGTTTTCTGTTCTTGTGATAGTTTGCTGAGAATGATGGTTTCCAGCTGCCATCCATGTCCCTACAAAGGACATGAACCCATCCTTTTTTATGGCCGCATAGTATTCCATGGTGTATATGTGCCACATTTTCTTAATCCAGTCTGGCACTGATGGACATTTGCTTTTGCCCATTTTTTAATTCGGTTATTTGTATTTTTATCATTGAATTGCAACAGTTCTTTATATATTCTGGATACAATCCCTTATCAGATACATGAATTGCATTTTATCCCCGTTCTGTAAGTTGCCTTTTCATTTTCTTGATGGTGTCCTTTTTAAAGCAGAAAAGCTTCAAAAAGCACAAAAGTTTCTTAACTTTGATGAAGCCCAATTTACTTTTTTCTTTTGTTTCTAAAAAGCCATTGTTCTCTTCCTCTCTTGTCTTAAGCTGGGTACATTGCTCAGAAGATAGGCCTGCCCATCCGTCTGGTTGTGGCAGTGAACCGCAATGACATCATCCACAGGACTGTCCAGCAGGGAGACTTCTCTCTGTCTGAGGCTGTTAAATCAACCTTGGCATCAGCTATGGACATTCAGGTAGGCCTGGGGGAGGTGTGCAGATCCGGCCCAGGTGTTGGTTGGGTGGGGCTGGATGGGGCTGAGATCAGTGTGGACCTGAAAGTGACTTTCTGCCCAGGTGCCCTACAACATGGAGAGGGTATTCTGGCTACTCTCTGGCTGTGACAGCCAGGTGACAAGAGCCCTCATGGAGCAGTTTGAAAGGACCCAAAGTGTGAATCTGCCCAAGGAACTGCACAGCAAGGTCAGTCACTGCCCACACACCACAGAGAAAGGAAAGGGTACAGCCACATAGCAGACTTGGGGTTTGGAAGTCTAGTCAAGGGAAGAGGACACCTGTTTCTTGAGCACCTGCTATGAGCCCGTCACTTTTACTGACGCTTTACATGGAACAATTTATTGAATGAGGAGAGGTAATAGAGAACATAGTTTAGAGTCAAATGGGCTCAATCCCAAGTGAGCGCTGAGACACTGGGCCAGTTTCCTAAACTCTGTCCCTCAGTTCCTTCATCTGTAAAATGGCAATAGTAAGAATGCCTACCTCATAGAGTTGTTGTGAGATTTAAGTCAAATAATATATGTGAAGCACTTTGCATACTTCCTGGTAATATATGGCTTGATATATTAACTTATTTTTACTTATTATTGTTGTTAATTTCCAATAATACTGTCAACCTGAAGCCATTTTGCCCATCCAGTATGAACAGAGACCATTGTTTCCGTTGAGCTCTTCCTTTCTTCCTTTTCCTTCCTCTCTCTTTCCTCCCTCCCTCTCCTTCGTCCCTCTCTCACCTTCCTCCCTCCCTCTCTCCTCCCTCCTTTCCTTCTTTCTTTCTTTTTTCTTTCCCTCCCTCCTTCCCTTTCTCTGTCTTATTTTTCTTGGAAAAGGAGAAATTTTATTCCCTTGGAATGGTAGGAATCTAATTGGGAAGGATTGTTTTTATTTTAATGCAACGTGGTGATGGTACTTATTCTGTGTTTAAAAAAAAAAAAAAGGATTTCTGAAGCTGCCTTTAATTTTCTCTACCACATTCCCACTGAGTGGCCATCCAGACTGTGCATACCTCCAGTGACCAGACCCTCACTACCTCACACCAGCTCTCACCATTACAAAAGTCTTTACGTTGAGCTAGAATCTGCTCCTTCTAGCTTACACAGTCTGATTCTACATCTGAGTGTTTCCAGTATTTAGAGAATCCTCATTTACCAGGTTAGTCTTCCCACTTCCTTTAGTGGTCCCTTGCATGACATAATTTTGCATGGTCAATATCCACCTTAAAGTGTTGTTTTCCAAGTTGGATGCAGTTCTCTAGGCTGAGCCATACCAATGCAGACTGGAGTGGAATTTCGGCCTTCTGGAATCTGTACTTCTTTTGATGTACCCAAAGATCAATTTATTTGGTTAATGGTTTGACATTCACATTCCTTCTCCTCATATAAATGAGGTGCTCCATGAAGACAGGCACCATACCCCCCACTCCTTCATTCTCTCTCTGGCTATACACAGAGGAGACACTTCACTTGCTGCAATGGCATTCATATTATATATCTACTATGAGCCAGGAACTGTACTGGGTGCTAGAAACACAAAGACAAGTAAAATACATTCATTGCCGCCTGGGAACCCTCATTCACAGCAGGTAGCTGTAGGAAAATCTGGAGGCTGAGGCAGGTGGATCGTTTGAGGTGAGGAGTTTGAGACCAGCCTTGCCAGCATGGTGAAACTCCATCTCTACTAAAAAAAGCAAAAATTAGCTGGGCATGGTGGCACATGCCTGTAAATCCCAGCTACTTGGGAGGCTGAGACAGGAGAACTGCTTGAACTCGGGAGGTGGAGGTTGCGGTGAGCCAAGATCGTGTCACAGTACTCCAGCCTGGGTGGACAGAGACTCTGTCTCAAAAAAAGAAAACAAAAAGAGAAAATCTATGATACTCTATGATCCCTATTGCAGTCAAGTATATGCAGGGTGTTTGGTGTATTATAAGCATGCAATACATTTTCAGAAGATGATCAAATAAACCAAACACACTGAGGGAGCACAGACAAGGCAGTCTTCCTCTGTCTGAAGGAAGTGGGGAGGGCTTCCTGGAGGAGGTGCTCTGTGAGCTGAATAGCAACTGATAGGAAGGAGGTGTGCCAGCAACCAAGCTGCCTGGAGCCTTCTGGCTGTGGCAAGTTGTTAAACAAATCTTGATTTGTTGATTTGCTGATTAGGAGCCAAATCCCAACTAAATGGATTGATATAAAACTCAAATGTATCCTTCCTCCAAGTTGAGCGAGTCAGCTCAAAACTGGGAGGCCGGATTTTTACTGTGAGCCACGTCTGAGCCATTTGGTCTGAATGTCCCATTGGATCCCTGGGGTTTGTGTGGGTCTGTGGTAGAGAGTGGGGTTTTGTCATCTTTCCCTGCTTTCCCAACATACCTCATCTTTCTGACCTGGGACCCTTCAGCTTTCAGAGGTGGTGACATCCGAGTCAGTGTCTGATGAAGCCATCACCCAGACCATGGGCCGCTGCTGGGATGAGAACCAGTACTTGCTGTGCCCCCACTCGGCGGTGGCCGTGAACTACCATTACCAGCAGATGGACAGGCAGCAGCCCAGGTACAGGCCGTGGGGGCTTGGGCCACTGAGGGACCATTTGAATTTCAGGGGCCCTCTTCTTCTCTAAGCGGTGGGAGAGACAGGACTTCGAACAAATGGCTGTAATGGAGTGTGATGGGTGCTGTGTGGAACTGTGCCCTGGAAACTGTGGGCCCAGAAGAGGGAACGTGACAGGTATCCCAAGGACAGTCAGGGGCAGAGGAGGTGGCTGAGCTGGCCTCCAACCCGGAAGAGCAGTTTGCCAGGTGGCGTCATTGTAGCGATAAGTTTGAGGTACCAATTTTCTGTCTGTGTCTCTGTCTTCCATACCCCACCCTATCCCTAACCTACCGCTGTTTCTTCTCCTTCCTCCTCCACCTTCTCCTTTCCCATCCCTCTATTCTCTCACTGTCCTCCTGCTGCCACCTGCCCCCATCCCCAGCAGCACTCCCCGGTGCTGCCTTGCCCCTGCCTCTGCAGCCAAGTTCCCGGAAGCTGTCCTGGCTGCTGGCCTGACCCCTGAGACTCCTGCAGAGATCGTAGCCCTGGAGCACAAGGAGACACGCTGCACCCCGATGCGGAGAGGTGACAACTGGACCCTGATGCTTCAGGACACCATTGAGGACCTTAGCCGACGGTGGAGGGGTCATGCCCTCAACGCCTCCCAGTAGCCTGGCTGGAGGTGGCTTTCTTTAGGCTTCAGATCCCAGGGAGGTGCATCCTCTGAGCTGCCTTGTGACCCTCCCCATTAAGCATAGGTTAGGAGGTTCCCAGGAGGCTGCTCAGCTGGGTCTGGAGCCAGCTGGCTTTGCTCCGTTCCCTGGCTACTCTGTGCCTGGTCACCAGGGAGGCTGAGTGAGGGGCTGTGAACAGTTGCCAGAAGCACCCCCTCCCTCCCTGGCCCACGCGGCAGTGTCTGAGCTGTAGGGAAAGTTTCAGGGCCTGCAGAAGAAGAGCCTTGGGCACAGGATTGACCATGGTTCCAGGGGTTTAGGACCCCAGACTTGTGAAGGTGGGGGCAGCTCACCACCTTCATGCAGCCTTTATATGTTCTCTGAGCCTTAGCTGATTTGGCCCCCAAAACACATCCAAAGGTTCTAGCCCGCCTTGTCAGAGACTTCCACCCTGTTCACATGTTGGCAATTCCTGGAATAAAATGCTTGTTCTGTGTGATGGAGACGGCACATCCTGTGGGCAGGCCCCTTCCTAGAAGGGCTGCAGGACCGTGGGCAGCCCTGGGGGCCGCTGAGTGGCGGGCTGAGGTGTGTGCGGCATCCCGCTGCTGCCCTGCATTGGCCCAGGCTTGAGGCGCCATGGCCCTGGTGGTGCTGGCATCCATAGAGGTTGAGGTGGGGCTCACCAGATGGAGACCCTGTGGGAAAGCATTGGCATCAATGTGCAAACCGAGTCAAGGCCCTGTTGCTCATACATCACTTGGGATTGAGCCCATTTGACTCAGGTTCCAATCCATTTCATCAGGTTCCAGTCCTGTGTGGGTTGAGGAGAGTTTTAGACAAATACATGAACAGCAACAGAAGCCCCATGCCTTGGACGCTGGGGGCCCCTAGGAGGGGAGGGGAGGGGAGGCAGGCGTTGGATGGAGGAATATGTTGCCACTAGAGGACACTGTTGCCGCCACCCTGGGGGCTGCTGTGAAATGACCTAGTGGGCATCTGTCCTCCAGAGCCCCCTTCCCCTGCCTGCCTGAGGTCTGAAGCTGAAGGCGCTGCTCACCAGGTGCGGTCCCTGCCTGGCATTCCCCATCAGAACATCCCAGCCCCGTATCGCCGTGGGACTAAAGGGAAAGGCCTGTAGTGCCCTCTGCTGGAAGACTGGACATTGAGGCACTCAGTCAGTACCCAAAGGGGAGGACAGGGATGCTGGACCCCAGGAAGACAGAAGGAGTGTTCTTAAAGGAGTGACAGTGACTCCTTACCAGCCACGACACTTGGCAGTTTCTGAGATACTTTAACATCCACAGCAGCAGACACTGATGCAGCCCCTGGGGCCACTTACCCATTAGATATGATAGGCCCAATGCTTAGGGGCCACCATTCATTAGAGGCCCAGGAAAATGTCTTCATTTCTTTTAAAACCAAAAGAAAACAGTATAATCCAGCTGGGATTTTATTCATCTTTCTTCTAACGCAGTTGTACAATAGAATTTTAAGTATTTTTTATAGAGGAAGACACCCATGAAAGCAAAAGTGCCTAATACCCACAAAAGTTACTATGCAGCCCTGATAGCACCTACTGTGTGGCAGGTGACATTTTACAAAAATTAACTCATTTAATCCTGACAGCAGCGTGTGAAGCAAGTGCTACTGTTTCCCCTGTGTTGCCGATGAGAGCACAGAACATCCAGACTCTGAGAGACGAGGTAACTTGAGGTAACTTACCAGGGTGGCAGCACGGAACAGAGAGGCCGGAACTTGAACCCAGACCTTGTGGCCTCCAGTTTGGCATGTAGTTCTCCTCACACCGCCTCCTGAGTCAGCGGGCACGTTCTTATGGGGCTTGCTCTGCTGCCTGCCTCCCTCCATCCTTCCCCAGGCCCTGGCCCTGGCCATGCTCCTGGGTCTGCCCGCCATATTTCTTTCTTGGATGGATCTGGGAGCATGGCTGTGCTTCTCCAGGAGTCTTCCAGGGGCTGCAGCAGCCCTGCTTTCCCGGCCTCTTTAACTGGCACTGGTGCCTGCTGTGGGCGGGCCCATGCAGGTGGCTCCTTCTCCTTTGCTGCCATATTCTGAGGACCTCAGGGCAGGGCCAAGGTCACGGGGAAACCCCATCCCCTGAATGGTTCTGGGACCTATCCAGCTCTGAGAGGCCACCATGCCTGTGAGGGAGGCCAGAAAAAGGCCGCACCAGGCACAGCGCACATTGACAGGAAACCTGAACTGAGGCTACACTGGCCACGGGGAGTCTTGGGGAAATGAGAAGGAGGATAAGAGCAAGATGAAGTCTGGAGAAGTGCGCACCCCGGAACACTAACACACACACACACACACACACACTCACACACTTATGAGCTGAATTGTGTCACTTCCATTATATGTTGAATCCACAGTATCTCTGAATGTAACTGTATTTGGAGATAGGGTCTTTAAAAAGGTAATTAAAATGAAGTCTTAATGCTGGGCCCTAAACCAGCGGGACTGGCATCCCTTATTTTATAAGAGGAAATTAGGACATAGACATGTGGCACAGAGGGAAGACTGCGTGAAGTCAGAGGAAGAAGGCGGCCATCTGCGAGCCAAGGAGAGAGGCCCCAGAATTAAAGCAACCCTGAGGACACCTCGATCTTAGACTTCCATTCTCTAGAGCTGGGAGGAAATAAATTTCTGTTGTTTCAGTCTCACCCGGTCCTGAGCAGACTAATACACAAACACACACTCCACTTAATGGAAAAAGCAAGGATCTTAGTACCAGATGAAGTGAGCATCAGGGTGGAGTCTTTTCTGAGCCACCCACTTACTGGTAGTGATCACAACTAAGCCTTTTAATCTCTGTGAGCCGTGGTTTCCTCATCTGCATCTAACAATACAGATGATCCCTGACTTAAGACTTTGCAGCTTTAGGATGGTGATGGTGTGAAAGCAACACGCATCCAGTAGACTGAGTTCATATGCATTCAGTAGACTTCAGATTTTGATTTTTCCCCAGGCTAACGATAGTCTCTTGTAATGCAGGGCAGCAGCAGTGAGCCCAGCTCCCAGTCAGCCCTGCAATCACGAGGATACATAGCCCATATTCCACCGTGTGCTGTGTTGACAGATGACTTTGCCCAACTGTAGGCTAATGTCAGTGTTCTGAGCACATTTAGGATAGGCTAGGCCAAATGATGATGTTTCTGTAGGTTGAAGGTATTAAATGCAGTTTCAACTTAGGATATTTTCAACTTACGAAGGGTTTATTGGGATGTAACTATTGTAAGTTGAGGAACAGCTGTACTTACTTTGCTGGTTTGCTTTGAGGATTACGTGAGATGAGATAATGTATTTCCAAGTGCTGGGTAAACTCTCAAATGCCATACAAATGGTTCTTACTATTAACACAATTATAGTCTGCACTGAACAATTTAGTACTTTTAAGCTATCTTGTATTTTTTACTAATTGCTTTGTGAATTAGTCTTATCTTGCCTGTGATATTGCCTCTTCCTTAAGGATAAAGTTCTGTGGCCCCCCCACGGTGCTGATGCAGCTTTGGGCACAGGGTTAGAGGTTGACCTGGCCCAGCCAATATGCCCTGCAATAGGATCTGTTAGGGTCACTGGCGTCCATGTGCCACAGATTAGTCAGTAGTGGTTCTGCTAGCCAGTTAACAAACTATGTTAATTTGCAGTGATGATGGGGATAGTACAGTTCCTCTCTTGAGCACCAATGATGTGCTGAGACCTTTATAAAACACTTTCGAGACATTGATTCCCTTAGTCCTCATGAGGAGTCTAGGAAGAAGTAGAGATGAAGTAATGCAGCTCAGGGAGGTTAGGTAACTTGTCCAAGGCCACACAGCCAGTGTGTGGTGGAGGAGGGATGTGTAGGCTGGGTATAGGATCTGTGAGCCTAACCACTGGGATAGACCACCGTAGCAGGAGGAGTGCTTTGGGCCCAGGGCCTCCAAGTTCTCATCAAATCAGTATGTGGTGGTCTGAAGGCTAGATGGGGAGGCAGAGGGTAGAGGAGAGGATCCATCATTAGGAGAAGGGCCAGATGCTCTGGGGAGGGGGCATGGAGCCAGGAGCTTTGGGAAGAACTTCCCTCTGACTTTGGGCTGCGTGTGGAGCTGGGCTCCTCGCTGTGAGGGTGGCCAGGATCAGGTGTCTGCTCAGAGGAGGGTGGTGGTGTAGGAAGAAAGTGAGAGTGGTTCTAGGGATTTCCAGCTGCTGGCAGTGAGGCCCAGCCGGGTGAGTCCTGCTGGAGGAGTGGGGGAGATAGACGAGGCCTGGGAGCTTTTGCTGAGTTTTCCCAGCTGTGTCCCCAGAGAAACGGGGTGAGCAACACAACAAGGGCAGGGCCATCAGCCTCCTGGAAAGAGGACAGGGTCAGCTTCTGTGTTGGGAGCTTGCTGCCTTTGCCCAAAAGAGTCTTCCTTCTCAGATCTGCTCTTTCAGACCCTACCCATCAGTCCTCCACTCCACAGCCGAGGAGCCTCCCGGGGGCCAGGAGCTGGGCAGATGCTGAGGCCTACCATGTGCTGGGCAGGGCTGGATACCAAGGGAGAGGTAAAAATTAAGAAAAGATGTGGCTGGGGTTGATGGAGTTCCATGGCCTTGCCCAGGAGCTGCCCCATGGTTTGAGCAATGTGCTGTCCCATGCAGGCATCCAGGCGCCTCTTACCCTTCCACCCCTGCACTGACCTTGGTGTTGTGGAGGTTGGTTTAGGGGTCTGCTTCCCCACTACCTACCCATTCCTCAAAGGCCACTGCCATAAACCCAGGCCCTAGCCCCACACCTAGCCTTCACTGCAAATGCTCAACTGGAGAAGAACCAGTAGGAGGAGCTGCAGGCCCAGAAAGATGCCTGGGTCGGGGGCTGGGGGTGTGTGGAGAAGAACGGTCTGGGTCTTGAAGGGCTGCGAGTGCCCAGGGAGCCTTCTAGAGTTAGGACTATTTTCTTCTCCTCAGTGGTGTGGTCATTACAAAGATTTATCGTAAACCAACACCCTGGAGAAGGCACAGGGCCTCCTGTTGCAGGCACAGGTGTCTTTGTGGCTGGGGAAGGGACTTCCTTCCTCCTGAATGGATGCTCGGGAGCTAAGTAAACCAAGGCCGAGAAGCCCTGTAATAGACACAGTTGAGAATGGAGGCAGGGCTTGGACCGTTCAGGCCAGGGTGAAACTGCGGGAACCTCTCCTTGGTTTCGCCACCAGGGAGCCCATGGAGGTGACCCTCTTGCCCTTTCCCCTTCATCTCATCCCTGGCTTGGATCATTGTTTTCCTCCCATCGTGCCTTATCCAAGGCTTCCTCCAAACAGGGCAGTGCTTGCTTGTAAAATTGGCTCAATTCAGGCCATGAGGGCTTAGGTGGATTGAGGTGAGCTCTGTGCAACGGTCCTGCAATTAAAGGTCACTGCCACCTGCCCAAAGGGCCAAACACACCCTCCAAATTTTCCAAGCCCAAGATAAACCTAGCAATGATTTGTGTAGCCAGAAGAGGGCAGCAGAGTACACCCAAGGCCCTTCCTTCAAAGAAGACTGACCGCCTCCCTTCCTGCCCCCACCTCACCCCCAGCCCCACTCCGACACCCCACAGGCAGGGAAGTCTGAGCTTGTTCTCTGGGAATTAGAGGCCCTGAAGGTTGGGGGGCAGGGTGAAGAGGAAATGGGGCCCCAAATGGATATATATTTTGAATTGATTGCTTTTCAAATTTCATATTGGGACCTCCCTCCTTTAAAAGAAAAAAAAAAATCACAGATACCTCCAATGTTGTCTGAAACAGTTTTCGTTTTTGTAATAAAGCTACTTAAACATGTACAAACATAAAATTACCCAGGAACTCCTTGTACTGATAGCTCCCATACAAGGATAAGCAGAAATGAACATTCAAATTAAATATGGACAAATCTACAAACAAAATTTTAAAAATTCAAAACAATCTCGTTCATATGTGCTATATCACGTGCTACCCTCAGGACTCCAGTGCAAAGGGACTCCGGCACTTCATTCCTAGGACGTGATTTTTGTTGTTGTTTATTCCGTGGATTTATCTCCGATTTTGGTGGAATAACTTTGCTCTTCCGTCCTTTTCCTAGTCTAACCAAAGGGAAATATCCCAAGCACAGCATCCCAAGCACGTCCCATGTCACATGGTCTTCACTTATTGCCAGCTCGTTGTATATGTGTCCCTTCCGTCTGCTACTCCTTACTGGCTTGTGACAGTTGAGACACTATTTTTAAGGTGGCCAGACTGATGATCCAGAAAATGTCTTTTTTCAGAGAGAGAGAAAAAAAATCAAGATGAAATCACCCTCCCACTCCCCCACTCCCACACACATATCATTGATAGAGAAGTCTGAAACAGCAAGAATGCATGCCTGCAGCACCGTGTGAGAAACATCATCCCCCCAAGCCCTTGCTTCTTACAGATGAGCAAACTGAGGCTCAGAGAGGAGAGTTGCTTTAGCCAAGGTCACACAGCTCATCAGGGCAGGGCAGCTGGAGAACTCAAGGGCCTCTCACTTTGTACAGCAGTGCCTCCTGTCAATACCCTCAGGCAGCCCAAGGCAGGCTGAGCCCTGGGAAAGGAGCCCTGGGGATGCTTGTAGAGATCAGTTCTCCCAGTTTGGGGTTGAGTTTTCTGCAGGTTTCAAGCGGCCATCTTCCAAAGCTCAGAAAATGAAACTGCGTGGACACAGCCACTGCTGCAGGTGTGAAGACTGTCTCAGAGCTCCCTGGAAACCCTAAATCTCTTCTAGACTCCAGGTCTGGCAAGAAGGCCCAAACAAGGGCTCTGTGTGTGTTCTCATTTAGTGATTTTTTTTTTTTTTTTTTTTTGAGACGGTGTCTTGCTCTGTTGCCCAGGCTGGAGTGCAGTGGTGTAATCTCTGCTCACTGCAACCTCCACCTCCCGAGTTCAAGTGATTCTCTTGCCTCAGCTTCCCAAATAGCTGGGATTACAGGGGCCCACCACCATGCCCGGCTAATTTTTGTGTTTTTAGTAGAGATGGGGTTTCACTATGTTGGCCAGCTGGTCTCGAACTGCTGACCTGAAGTGATCCGCCTGCCTCGGCCTCCCAAAGTGCTGGGATTACAGGCATGCGCCACTGCGCCCAGCCTCATTTACCGATTTTTTAAAAACCTATTAGTAAGGTCTTTCAGGTATTGAGGCCGTACTGGATACTATTATTAGGGCCTTGGGAAAAAAGATCCATTTTTGCTCCAACTCCAGGGGCAGGTTTTTAACATGAAGTCTATTAACTGCCAAGGGGTCCATGGATAGAATTCAGGGAGTCTGAGAACTTGAAGGGGGGAAAAACCCTGTATTTTTATTTTCCTTAGCCTGTAACGAAAGGTTAACACTTCCTTCAAATATACATGTCGGCAGCAAACCAGCTAATCCTAGCAACACCTGTGTCTTTGTCAACACTAGAAATCACAGACCTTTTCACACGACATTACAGCAGTTGTGGGAACCTTGAAATATCATTAACACTCATCATCACTACTTTGATATATTATTAGACCTGACACCATATTGTGTTATTTAAGTACTGAGAAAGAGCATATGTTTCTGTGTTCAAATATTTTAAAATATTTTCATAACTGTCTTTCAATATAATTGGTTTCCTTTCTTCTCCCTTGTATTTTATTTTATGCATTTGAAAATATTCTAGACTGTCAAAGGAGTTCATGACACAACAGAAACACCCTTTGTCTTGGGAAAACACATCTGTAAAGAGTTACCTTTTTTTTTTTTTCTTTGAGACAGGGTCTCGCCCTGTCACAAGGGCTAGAGTGCAGTGGCACAGTCTTAGCTCACTGCAGCCTCAACCTCCTGAGCTCAAGTGATCCTCCCACCTCAGCCTTGTTAGTAGCTAGGACTACAGGCGCGTGCCACCACGTCCGGCTAACGTTCCTATTTTTTGTAGAGATGGAGTTTTGTCATGTTGCCCAGGCTGGTCTCGAACTCCCAAGCTTGAGCCATCCACCCACTTTGGCCTCCCAGAGTGCTGGGATTACAGGCATGAGCCACAGTGCCTGGCCAAGAGTTACCATCTCCTGTGCATCAACTATAAATTGAGCACACCTGGGTTCTTTAGGTGTATTATCTCTAAATCTTGCAACAAAGAGGTGTACATTATTATCCCCCTTTTATACATGAGGAAACTGAGGCTCAGAGAGATGCCTAATATCATTTATGCTACAAAACATAATAAACATGTCAAGTATTATCATAGAAATATGGACAAAATGAGGGTAACTAAATGACTGTTTTTGTTCACTGCCATATTGTCCATGCCTGGCACTTTCTAGATGCTCAGCAGAGGTTTGTCGAATGACAGGATGAAAAGATATCTAGTAGCCCTGCCAGGCACGGGACAGGAAATCTTCAAAGGAAAGGTGAGGGTCAGGATGAGTCCTAGGATTCGGGGAAGTGCCGGGCTGGTGTAAACCAATCATGGTACCCCATCCCCTGTGATAGCTTCAGAAATGGCCTGTTACCTGGTTCTGGCCCATGAGATGGGGAAAACTCACTCAGGACCATAGCTGCCTCTTGACATTGGGGTGAAAACGAGTGCAACTTGGAGCCCCTGCAGCCACCTTGTCCCCTATAAGGATAGCAGAGCAGAGGTGAGGGGGCAAGGGCCTTGGTGATGCTGAGCAGCCCCACAGCTTCTCACTCTGCACTTTTTGTTAGGGAGATGACAAGGCTAGTTATATTTGAGCCTGTTTTAGTTGAGTTTTCTGTACCTTGCAGCTAAGGCATCCTAAGTGATGGAGTACATGTGAAGAGGGAGGCAAGGGTCATCCTGAGAATGGCATCTGTGGCGTGACATGGCTGCCATTCTAATGAGCTTGTGCTTTATCCCAATCGGTGATGGCTGATGGCTTGGGGTGGATGGTCTGGGGGACTGAATGATTAGAGGAAGGGGCTGAGGCCGGGCACGGTGACTCATGCCTGTAATCCCAGCACTTTGGGAGGCCAAAGCGGGTGGATCACCCGAGGTCAGAAGTTCGAGATGAACCTGGCCAACATGGTGAAACCCTGTCTCTACTAAAAATACAAAATTAGTTGGCCATGGTGGTGGGCGCCTGTAATCCCAGCTACTTGGGAGACTGAGGTAGGAGAATCACTTGAATCTGGGAGGTGGAGGTTGCAGTGAGCCGAGATCACGCCATTGCACTTCAGCCTGGGCCACAAGAGTGAAACTCTGTCTCACAAAAAAAGAAAAAAAAAGAGAAAAGAGGAAGAAGGAGGAGGAGGAGGAGAACGAGAGGTAGGAGAAAAGAAAGAAGAAGAGAAAAGAAGAAAAGAAGAAGAAGCCGAAATGGTGTGGTTTGTGATTTAGAGAGATTACTTTGTGGGCAGTGTGGAGGATGGGGATAGTGCAAAGTGATAAGCAATGGCTAAAAAAGGTAAGATGATGCAAATATGGTAAATAAGCAAATCGGAAATGCACCTTATTCTGCTCTCAGATTGATGAAAAAGAGGAATAAAACAGGTAAGCATGTTCATATTGGAGATTTGTTGTAAAACTCAACTTCCAGGGAACGCATTTGAGTTGGTGTAGTCTCATGGATGTCACAGTGGAGAGGCTGCTGAGGAGGAGGCTGGAATGGTGGTGTTGAGACCCTGTCAGCACCAGCAGTGATGTCAGCATCTTCAAAGAAAGCATTACAGTCTCCTCAGTGTCATTTCAATGCTAGGAATCTTCCCTTCTAGTGTCTACAATTTTTGAAAATTGATAATTTTTCTGTGACTTAAGTGATTACTCTCAATGAACCGTCATACCTCATTTTCTCTACTCAGAAATTTTCAAGCATATAATACATTGGTATGAACTATAGTCATCATGTGGTATGATAGATCTCTTGAACTTGTTTCTCCTGACTGAAACCTCATTTCTTTTCTAGATAAAAGAAAGTGTGTTATGTTTTGGCATAGGTTTAGGTAGATGGTTCCAAGCACAGAGACCTGACCTGTCGTGGGGATGGAGGTGATGCTCGTGGTGAACAGAGGAGTAGCCTGGGAGTCAGGAGGCCTCCTCCCCACTTCTGCCCCTACTGCTATGTGGTTGGGTGCCCTCCAATACCTCATCACCTCCCTGCACTGCAGGACCATATCTGCAAATCAGTGGGGCTGGGCTATTCACAGCCCCATGTCCTCTGCTTTCTTTCTCAGTCCCTGTGCCCTTGGACTCTAACAACCCCTCGTTGGGCTGCATCTTTTGCTTGTGCTGGTCCTTCAGAGGGAAAGGATGGGATTCCTCAGGAAACAAAGTGCTGTTCTCTGTCTCAGGTTTGATGTCAACAGACAGTTGAACATCCAGTATTTGGCACCTCGGTAAGCACAAAGAAGCATCCTAAGGAAGGTAGGCCCTGGACAGAAGAGCTGTACACACACACACACACTCTCTTACACATTCACACACACACATTCACACACACTCACACACGATGTGCAGACAGAGACACGCACACACCAACAGACACAGACATGCACACACAGATGCACACATGCACACACACACAGATATGTACACATACACACACTCACAGACACAGAGACACAGACACGCACACACATGCACAGACATGCACACACACAGACACGCATACACACAGAGACACACACAGACACACATGCGCGCACACACACACACACGTCCACACATAAGGAGTGGGAACACCCGGCAATTTCCTGTGATGGTTCTGAGAACTCATTACAGTGTTGGGCACTTAGTGAAAACTTCCTAGAGGGAGTGAATCAAATGTGTTACTAAAGGGTGGTAGGTTTTGGCTAAGGGAGGCCTTCAGCTGTTACAGGCTGGAGTGTGTCTCTTCCCCCTCCAAAATTCATATGTTCAAGTTCTAACCCCTAATACTTCAGAATGAGACTGTGTTTGAAGATAGGGTCTATAAAGAGATGATTGTAATAAAACAAGGTCATTAGGATGTACCCTAATCCAACGTGACTCATGTCCTTATAAAGAGGAAGTTTGAGCACAGACACGTGTAGAGGAAAGTCCAGGTGAAGGCACAGGGAGAAGATGGCCACCTGCAAGTCAAGGAGAGAAGCCTGGACCAGATCCTTCCCTCGTGACCCTCAGAAGGAACCATCCCTGCTGACACCAACACCTTGATCTTGAACTTCCAGTGTCCACAACAGTGAGATGATAAAGCCCTGTTGTTTAAGTCTCTCAGCTGTGGTACTTTGTAATGGTGGTCAAATCCTAGTTGACTAATACACCAGCCAAGAGGCAAAGCATGCTGGAATGTAGTCAAGAGATCAGCCTGCCTTGACGAGGGAAGGGAGAGGACTGAATTCTGTGGTGCAGCTCCTGTGTGCCGGGCAGGTGCAGGACACACAACCCCATGTGAGGCGTCCCGAACGCTGCCTTCAGATGAGAAACCAGAGGCTCTGAAAAGTATGTGGCATGCTGAGGACCACGCTGCTAGGTCGTGGCTTCCCTCTGCCTGCTGTTCACCTCCACCATCATCATTGTCATTTTGGCTGGGCTGGTGCTGCTCACTGTGGCCCACATCCAAGAGCTCTCACTTTGCTGACCTTCCCATCTGTCCATGAACATTTACTCAGCTGTGTAATAGATGCTGTGATGCTCTGCCCAAATTCCCTCTTTGGGGTCTACACACCTATCTATCCTCCAGCTGCTGGGAATACCAGATGCTCACTGCTCACAGCTGCATCCCTTGCTGGACATTGCCCTGGGTGGCAAGGCTACACCTCCTCCCAGGAATCCAGGCTGGGATACAAAGGACAGCTCCTGGGCCCCTGCAGGACTGTCTGAGTCCTCTATTGCAGCTGCTTTGTGAGTCATCTTCTTTCTACCTGTCCTGCCTTCCTCACTTCCTCACAGGTATATCTCCCGAGGGTACACCCCACAAAAGTCTTTGCACACAATTTTCCATCTCCATATCTTGGAGACTTCCCTTCCACCTGAGAAGGTCCGATCTGGAGAGAGCCCTGGAGGGAAGTCAGCACTCTGTGTTCCTGCACTCACCCCGCTTAAGACAGCCTCATGACCAGAGGCAGGACGTCCCCTCCCTGGGCTCAGGTGCCTGATTTGTAAAACAGCCGTGGCTTTTTCAGTCTTTTCCTCTGAAGTTCAGTGGAGGAGAGAGAACATGACAACGCAATCCACCTGCCCTGGCAGTGCAGCTGTTTACAGGGGCTAAGTAAATGAAAGTTCTCACCACATCTAAACCACCCATGCACATTTCCATGCCATTCCTTGTTCTGAGTTGAATTGTGACCCCGTAAAAAATGATGCAGTCCTAACCCCCAGGATCTGTGACTGTGACCTTATTTGGAAATAGGGTCTTTGCAGATGATCAAGTTTAAGATGAGGTCATTAGGGTGGGTCCTAATCCCATATGACTGCTGTCCTAATGAAAAGGGGGCGTTTAGACACGAAGACAAACAAACATAGAAAGAAGATGATGTGAAGACATAGGAAGAATGCCAGCTGCAAGCCCAGGAACACTTGGGCTACCAGAAGCTGGAGGCAGGCTTGGGACAGATTCTCCCCCAGAGCCCTCAAGGGAAGCCAAGCCTGCTGACACTTTGATTTCAGATTCCGGCCTGCAGAACTGTGAGACAATGCATGTTTGTTGTTTAAGCCACCCAGTTTATAATAGTTATGGAAGCCCCAGGAAACTAATAACTCCTTAAAGTTATTAGTTGCATTTTGTCTTAGTAAATGCAAATATAAAACTGCTTTCCTTTGGGAGCAGTGGCTCACACTTGTAATCCCAGCACTTTGGGAGGCCCAGGTGAGAGGATCACTTGAGTCCAGGAGTTGGAGACCAGCCTGGGCAACATGGCGACACCCCATCTTACAAAAAAACATACAAAAATTAGCTGGATGTGGTGGCGTGTGCCTGTAGTCCCAGCTGTTTGAGAGGCCGAGGAACCCAGGAGGTGGAGGCTGCAGTGAGCTATGATCACGCCACTGTACTCCAGCCTGGACTACAGAGTGAAACTCTGTCTCAATTTGAAAAAAATGTTTTCCCCTCAACTCTTCAAGTAAAATTTATGTTCCTACAAGACACCCATGCTCAGTCTATGGCCTGAAGAATGCTCAGTGGCCCCACTCCACCTATTTGGAAAGATGCGGGCTTGGATTCAGGCATTCGTTCATTCATTTACTCATTTATTCAACAACTTTTTAAGGCGCACCAGCAACAAGCTGGGCATGGTCTTCGGCATACATATATGAAAAATAAAATCCGTACTTCTCTGGAGCTTTCACTTTGGGGAGGTCAGGAAGTAGGCAAGAGACAAGTCAATAAATAAGCAAGTAATTCCAGATCAAGGAAAGTAGGCAAAAGGGCAAAGCTGTGATGGGGACAGAGAGGCACAGGGCCAGCTTTGAATGGAGTGGTCAGGGGAGGGTCTCTGAGCTGCCAATCTAAGAATGAAGGCTGGATAACCAATCACAGGGCCACTCCAGGAGAAAGTCACAGGCCAGAGCAGGTGCTTAGGGCTGGGGAGGGCTGGGATGTTTGAGAATCCCAAAGAAGGTAAGTGTGGTTGTGGCCGTGCCCCCAAGGATGATGGGATGAGAGGAGGTCCCTGACTCCACAGGGACCCTATCAGGCAGATCCTTGTAGGCTCCAAGAGGGGCTTGGATTTTATTCCAAACAGTGGAACAGAATGGTTTACTCTCTATGTTTAAAAGATCAGTCTGTACTCTATGATCCAGTAATTCCACTTCTGGGTATATTCCCAAAGAACTGAAAGCAGGGATTCGAACAGATATTTGAACACCCATGTTCACAACTGTATTACCCACGATCGCCAAAAGATGAAACCAAATGCAGTATATACATAGAGTGGAATATTATTCAGCCTTAAAAAGGAATGACTTTGTGACACATGGATGAATCTTGAGGGCATTACACTGAGTGAAAGAAGTCAGACACGAAAGGACAAATATTATATGATGGATTTTACTTTTATGAGGGACTTAGAGTAGTCAAATTCATAGAGGCAGAAAAGGTGGTTAGAAGGGGTTGGGGGGAGGGGAGAATGGGAAGTTTCATGGGTATGGAGTTTCGGTTTGGGATGATGAAAACGTTTTGGAGATGGATGGCGGTGATGGTTTCATGACAGTGTAAATGTACTTAATGCCACAGAACTGTGCACTTATGAAGGGTTAAAATGGTAAATTTTATGTTATGTGTATTTTACCACAATTTTAAAAAGCAAAAAGATCTGTTTGGTTGCACCTTGGAGAGGGGAAGGAGAAGCAAGCTGGAGAAAAGTGGGCAGCCCAGGCCCTGTCCCCGCTGCTCCTTGCATTAACAGGCTGGCTCCAGACCGTCCATCCAGAGAATGTGCCTAGGTCCCAGCACTTTGGGTGCTGAACCTGCCGCAGAGGCCAGGACTTGGGGGGCTCGGCTCAAAGCTCCCCACATTTGAAATGACACTGCAGCCTTGCATCTAGTTGTCATCTGTGGCTAAGATGGGGAGGCTATGGGGCAGAGTCCTGGGACCACCAGCTGCTGCCCAGACCCCTTCCCGCCTCCCTGAAATGGAGCATCCTGATCTCCTGATCCCCATCAGAAAACTCCTGCAGGCTCCTTTCCTGCACCCGGCCCCTGGCGCTGCCTGGGCAGGCCCAGCACAGGGGAATCACCTTGCCCTGGAAAAAAAAAAAAAAAAAAAAAAAAAAAAAGGCAAGAGAGGGAGAAAAGCAGCACAATTAAAATCTTAGTGTATGAATAATTACATTTTAAAAATCCCCACTTTTTTTTTTACATCAAAAGGAATTCTATAATCAGAGGTTTAATTTGCAGATTTAGTGGCATTTGGCAGGTTAAAAGTAGGTGCTGTGAAGTGAGTAAGCGTGGGATTTGAGGCTGGAAGCAAAGAATGGGGGGATCTGCTCCACCAGAAATCCCAGCTTTGAGCCGCCTCTGAGCTTCGCAGCCGCACTTCCTCTGCCCAAGCCGCCCTCAATTGAGCTGCTGCGCGGGGGCGGGAAGGAGGTGCGGGTGCCGAAGGAAGAGGGACAGAAGTCCAGTCCTCCAGCCCTGTGGCCTGGCTTCCTCCTTTCTCCTTAAGAATAGCTTTACTGTTTTTTTTCTTCTGATTATTTGCTCATTGAAAAAAAAAAATCCTGAATATATAGAAAAGCAAAAAGCAACAGAAAGAAAACAAAGATCACCTGTAGTTTCGCCGCCTGGTGGGAGGAGTCCCTTTTCCTCTTTCCTAAGATAATATGAATAAAATCCCGTTGCCAACTGGACTGACCTTTACAGAAGCACAGTTTTATTACTCTATTTTTCCTTTCCCTCTTCTCTTCTGAGAGTCTCCCTCTCTTTCCTTCCCCAAAGGAAAAAATAAATCAAAACAAAACAGGAACTTTCGCAGATTAAAGTGGGAAAAGGAGGTTTTGGCCCAAGAAACTTCCCAGAGGAGATGCCTCCTGGAAGGGGTTTGGAGCAGGGCGGTCCCTGGGGGTGGGGCCAGTGGGCAACAGAGAAAGAGAACCCTGGGTGGCATCCCACAGGGAGGGGAAGGAAAAGAGGCAGGAGTGGGTTGTGTCCATCCCTTCTGTCAACCAGTTGCTGGGGGCAGGCAGTCCAGGAAGGGGAAACCTTGGGTCTGGTGACATTCCTTAAAGGAGGCCGTTTCCACGTAGGGACCACAGTGCTGGCTGTCCACAAAGAACTCGCAAGAGCTGGGGGTGTGCCCTTCAGCCCCAAGGAGTTGTGTGTGTGAGAGAGAGAAAGAGAGGAGGGGGAGGAGGAAGAGGGGAGAGAGAGGAGACAGGGAGAGAAGAGAGAAGGAGGGAGAGAGAAAAGACAGAGAGAGGAAAGAGAGACAGAGAAAGAGACAGGAAAGAGGTGAGAGAGAGAAAGTGTGTGAGAGAGAGAGTGTATGTGTGTGAGAGAGAGAGAGAGAGAGAGAAGGTGGTGCTCACTAAGGCACACACGCCAGAGGCTCCTGGAGAAACTCTGTAGTTGCTGGGCTGTTTCGGATGAAAAGGTACCTGCAATCTGGTAGTTTGAGGGAACAGGACAGGCACTTTTAGAGACCTAAAGGTGGCAGCACAGAGAGACCTTCCTGAAAAAGCTGAAACTGCTGGCCGCACAGCCGCTCCCTAAGCCCTGGTGGGTGGAAGGAAGAGCTGGCACAGACACTACAGATGCCTGACGGATATTCATGGCTACCATTATTTTACCATGGCCATCTCCTCCCCCAAGAAACTGGGGTTCCGTCCTAAAGCCAGAAAATGGAGATGTAGGTTGAGGAGCTTGTCCCAGGACTCACAGTTGAGAAATGGCCTAAAGGGCCCGGCATTTTGGCTCCCGCCTGTGATCCCACTGCTTTGGGAGACTGAGGCAAGAGGTTCCCTTGAGCCCAGGAGCTTGAGGCTGCACTGAGCCGTGATGGCACCACTGCACCCAGCCTGAGCAACAGAGCTAAACCCCGGGAAAGAAAGAAAGAAAGGGAGGGAGGGAAGAGGAGAGAGAGAGAGAGAAGGAACTTATGTCATTCTGAAATATTTTTTACAAGTACAATGTATTGAAGGGACATGAAGATGATTAAAATGTAGTAATGTTATTGGGTCACGCTACATAGCAGAACATGGTCTTATAGATTCTTTGCAGCAAGAAGTTATCAAAGGGAGATTTATATTTTTACTTTAGAATAAAATTGTGAAATTCCAGAAATTAAACTATTTTTATTTTGTTAGTAACTAAATAGATCAAGATTTTAAAAATATAGGTGTATCTTTTGGTATAAAGTATGATCCCTAGAAATTTTTTAAATTGAAGTAAATCTCTTTGCATTATTTAAATACCATCTTTCCATTTAATATAAGGAGCAAGGTAGCTGCTTTGGATCTTTGTTATCAGGATCAATATCAAGTCTATTTTTATATTTTATTTTTCTCACTGCACAATGTAGCAAAGAAGAAAAGATCAACTGCTTGTTTTGCAATATTTGTACAGTGCTTTATTGTTGTTATTATTTTTAGCAATTAATTATTTCATTTTGAACAGCTCTTCTCCCAACTTTTCAGAAACTGAAGGTTGTCTCTTCATTTGGAGGCTGCCTGACTTTGTGGCTGTCTGTCAGAACCAGTTTGGGAGCACATGATTCTGCTTTTTACTTAAGAATTTCCTATACAATTACCATATGACCCAGCAGTTCAACTTTACGGTATATATCCAAAGGAGTGAAAATCAGTTTGCTGCAGATAGATGTTTGCATTTCCATGCTCACAGCAGCACTGTTCCTACTGGTGAAGTTATAGAATCTAAGTGTTCATCAGCGAATGAATGGGTAAAGAAAATGTGGTATGTATACACAATGGAATACTATTCAGCCTTAAACAAGATGGAAATTCTGTCATTGGTAGGAACATGGATAAACCTAGAAAAAACTTTGTTTGTTAAGTAAAATAAGCCAGGCACAGAAAAACAAATATCACATGTTCTCACTCATGTGTGGGAGTGATATGGTTTGGCTCTGTGCCCCCACCCAAATCTCATCTTGAATTGTAACTCCCACAATTCCCACGTGTCATGGGAGAGACCCAGTGGGAGGTGATTGAATTATGAAGGCAGGTCTTTCCTGCACTGCACTGTTCTCATGATAGTGAATGAGTCTCATGAGATCTGATGGTTTTAAAAACTGGGAGTTTGCCTGTACAAGCTCTCTGTTTGCCTGCCACCATCCATGTAAGACGTGACTTGCTCCTTCTTGCCTTCTGCCATAATTGTAATCCTTCCTTAGCCACACTGCACCTTAGTTAAACCTTTTTCTTTTGTATATTGCACAGCCTCAGGTATGTCTTTATCAGCAGTGTGAAAACACACTAATACAGGGAACTATATCAAAACATCACACCGTATCCCACAAATATATACAATTATCTGTCAATTAAAAAGAAAATAAAATTATTCTAGATCCATGAAAATTATGAGGTAGTAGAAATGTCTAGGATACAAGAAATACTTAATTGCACCACAAATATGTTTGGATCTTATGGGTCTGAACATACAGCATAGGCTGATAGCGATCATTGAAGAATCACACAACACAAGGATCAATTATTATATGCCACACATAGATGGAGCTACATTGGATGTCACATGTTTATGATCAGGTAATGCTCCCTGGGATTCTTCAACAAGGCAGGTGAACAGGTGGTGGGGAACAGGTGGTGTTTGGTTACATGAATAAGTTCTTTAGTGGTGATTTCTGAGATTTTAGTGCACCCATCACCTGAGCAGTGTACATTGTACTCTGTGTACTCAACGCGTAGTCTTTAACTCCCTCCCACTACCCTTTCCCCTGAGGCTCCAAAGTTCATTATATTCTTCTTTTTTTTCTTTTTTTTTTTTCATGAAGTTTCGTGCTTGTTGCCCAGGCTGGAGTGCAATAGCACAGTGTTGGCTCATTGTAATTTCCACGTCCTGAGTTCAAGCAATTCTCCTGCCTCAGCCTCCCAAGTAGCTTGGATTACATGCACTTGCCACCACACACAGCTAACTTTTTTGTATTTTTAGTAGAGATGTAGTTTCACCATGTTGGTCAGGCTGGTCTTGAACTCCTGACCTTACGTGATCCACCCGCCCTGGCCTCCCAAGGTGCAGGATTATAGGTGTGAGCCATCACACCCAGCCCATTGTGTTATTCTTATGCCTTTGCATCATCATAGCTTAGCTCCCACTTATGAGTGAGAATATATGATATTTGGTTTTTCATTCCTGAGTTACTTCACTTGGAATAATGGTCTCCCATTCAATCCAGGTTGCTGTGAATGCCTTTATTTCATTTCTTTTTATGGGTGACTAGTATTTCATGGTATATATGTATACACACATACCACAGTTTCTTTGTCCACTTATTGATGGATGGGCTTTTTGGCTGGTTCCATATTTTTGCAATAAGACACACCATTTTTAAAAAGCATATTATCGCATAATAATATCAACGGCACCGATGACCAGTATTTTTCTTAGGTAGAGATTTAAAAATTTTTTAGAGCAAAAGTATAGCTAATATAGCTTTGAGGGTTTTTGTGTGTGTATGTGTGAAACATCTATTAACATCCCATGGGACATGATAAGTTGGTGAAATCATGCTAATTTCACCTGAGGTGCAAAAAAATAGCAAATACTCTGTATGCCTTGGTAAAAGACATGTGCTCTGGAGTATAGGAGAAAGGGCATGGAAGATTCAGAGACCTGCTATGTTGATAAAGCTTTTAAGGGTCTACTGCTTTGGAACACGGTCAGGATATTCCCTCCAAGGTAAAGGACAACCTATTGTACCTTAAAACTCCTACCACTAAGATAGAAAAATGGCACTTAGTAGATATTTTGGGGTTTTGGAAGCTGCACATTCCATACTTAGGAATACTGCTGGGACCCATTTATCAGTTAATGCAGACACCACTAGCTTTGAATGGGGTCCAGAGGGAAAACAGGCCCTAGAGCAGGTTCAGACTACAGGACAAGCAGCTCTGCTGCCTGACTCATATAGCCTAGAAGATTGCTTGATATCAAATATATCTGTGACAGAGAAAGATGGAAAGATGCCATCTGGAGCTTCCAGCAAACTCCCGTGAGAAAGTGGTAGCACAACACTTAGGGTTCTAGAAGGAGGTCAAGGCATTTGCAACAGAGAATTATACACCATCAGTTCAAGAACAGCTCCTGACATGTTCCTGGGCCTTTGTAGAAATTGAGCCTCTGACCACAGGAAGTCAAGTGCCATGAGGCCATGAGCTGGATATTGTTAGAGCCACCAAGTCATACGGTGGCGTAAGGGAGGTGAATGGTCTGGGCCACAGAAATCTATTGTGTATGAAAGTGGCACACTGGAGACTGGGTCTATGCAGGTTAGGGTAGGGGGCAAGTAAACCACACAGATAGATGGTCCTGACGTCCATATCCCTTACCCCTGTTGTTCAGTGCGTCTTCCTCAGCTCACACCTATGGTCTTGGGCAGGAGGGAGGGTGCTCCCTATGACCAGCTGACAGAGGAGGAAAAAGTTCAGTCTTGGTTCATGCGTAAGTCAGTTTAGTGGTAGCTGCAGGCCCAAAGTGGACTGTGGATGCACTACAGCCTCTCTCAGCATGGCCCTAAAAGACAGCAGTCAGGAGACCTCCCAATGGACACCTGGTGTGATATGGCGTAATAAGATACACACATTTGGTCTCTGGCCCTGGTTCCTGGCACACAACTCCTAAAACCCTTGGAATCTCCAGAATAAGAATGTCTTTTGTATGCTAATGAGGTGACTGTTGGCTCCTAGATAGCTTCAGGATTGGGGCTGGTCATCAGAGGACTTTCAGCCCACCCCTCAAACTCTGGAGCTGGGAGAGGGGCTGAAGGCTAAGTTGATCACCAGTAGCCAATGATGTAATCAATCATACTTACATAATGAAGCCTCTATAGAACTCCAAACGAACAGGTTTGCGGAGCTTCAAGATAGTTGAACACATGCCTGGAGGGTGGTGCACCGGGGTAGGACATAGAAGCTCTGTGCCCCTTCTCTCCTGTACCTTGCCCTATGTCTCTGGTCCATATGACTGTTTATCCATATCCTTTGTAACATCCCTTATAATAAACTAGTAAATGTATTTTCCCGAACCTTTCTTGTAAATGAATTGAACCTAACGAGGGGGTGGTAGGAACACTGATTTATAGCCTGTTAGAAGCACAGGTCACAACCTAGAGCTTGCAATTGGCATCTGAAGTTGGGGCAGTCTTGTGAGGTTGAGCCCTCAACCTGTGGGATCTAACTCCTGGTAGATAGTGTTAGAATTGAATTTAATTATAGGATACCAATTACAGTTGGTATCTGCTGGAGAATTGCTTGGATGGTATGTGAGGAAAAATCCTCTTATACATATTGGTGACTTCTCTCCATTCCATACACACAGGTGAAGTGTTCTGTGTTAACTATATAGGAAAAGAAAAAAATACTTTGTTTTTTCCTGTATCTCCTACATCTGGTCATTTTCTTTTTGTGGACAGAGCAGTTGCCTAAAGAAAGAGTAAACACAGACTTCTGGGCTGTGGTGAATTGCTTGGCTGGCTTGTCAGGAACCTAAAAGAAGCAACATTGGAAGATCAGGGACAAAGAACTTTGGAGAAAAGGTTTGTGGATGGATCTATGGGAGTGGGCCCAAAGTGTGAGGAATTTTTGTTTTGTTTTGTTTGTTTGTTTGTTTTTGAGACGGAGTCTTGCTCTGTCTCCCAGACTGGAGTGTAGTGGTGTGATCTTGGCTCACTGCAACCTCTGTCTCCCAGGTGTAAGCAATTCTCCTGCCTCAGCCTCCTGAGTGGCTGGGATTACAGGCACGTGCCACCATGCCTGGCTAACTTTGTACTTTTAGTAGTGACAGGGTTTTTCCATGTTGGCCAAGCTAGTTTTGAACTCCTGACCTCGTGTGATCTGCCAGCCTTGGCCTCCCAAAGTGCTGGGATTACAGGCATGAGCCACTGTGCCCAACCAGGTGTGAGGATCTTTATATTGACCCCTTAATGCTCAGCAAGAAGCTTTCACTGCAAAAGAGGGGACTAAACAACTGAGCAATTAGGATCACTCAGCCAACGGATCTCAGCCTACTTCTGTCTTCAGCTAGCTCAGTGTTTGCACAATGGCTCATGAACAGTAACCGGGGTGGCAGGGATGGAAGTCATGCGTGGGACCAACAGCATGGGTATCATCACAGCAAGGCTATTTCCTGCTTTCCATAAATATCTATGTGACCCAAATCTGATCATGCCTCCAGAACCAAATAGTAGTTTACAGGGAATACAGAGGAGGGAGAGGAGAGAAGAACACTTGAGTCACACCAGAAGGATCCAATCAGGAAAATCCAAACTATGAGTGACTCCATAGGGCAAGTGCCTGAATTTCTTCAACAAATAAATTGCAAGATGAGATAGAGTATAGATTAAAAGGCTATTTAAAAATTTATCATCAGATTGAAATGTGTGGTCCTTACTTGGATCATGATTTTAAAAAAAAAAAAAAAAAGGAAAAATTCTGACATTTACCAAATAATTGGAAACATAAACCCCAAAGAGGGTTTATGTCAAATATAATCAAATATTTGATTATATTAAAGAGTTGTATTTAATTTGGGGGGTATGATAATAGTATTGTGGTTATGCTATGAAAAGAGAGAGGAATCTTAATCTTTTAAAGATACACATGGAAATATTTACGAATGAAATAATACAATGGCTGGGATTTGTTTCAAATAAAACTAGAAGGAGAACTTGGGTAGGGTATAGATAAGGTACCACTGGCCAGGGGTTGATGGTTGTTGTCAGGGATGAATAATAGATAATTAGGGTTATCTATTAGTAAATAGATATTAGTTCCTTCTTGCACTGCTATAAAGAAATACCAAGACTGGGTACTTTATGAAGAAAGTTTATAAAGTTTGGCTCATGTTTCCTCATGCCGTGCAGGAAGTACAGCAGCATCTGCTTCTGGGGAGGCCTCGAGGAGCTTACGATCATGGCAGAAGGCAAACAGGGAGCCAGCACTCCACATGGCCAGAGCAGAAGGAAGAGAGAGTGAGGCAGGAGGAAGAGAGAATGAGGCAGGAGGAAGAGAGAGTGAGGCAGGAGGTGCTACTCACTTTTAAACAACCAGATCTCATGAGAACTCTATCAAAAGAACAGCACCAAAGGGATGCCGCTAAACCATTCAGGAGAACTCCACCCCCACAATCCAATCACCTCCCACCAGGCCCCACCTCTAACACTGGGGATTACAATTTGACATGACGTTTGGTCGGGACACAGATCCAAACCGTGTCATAGGGGTTCATCATACTCTTCTGCTTCCACTTTTTACCTATTATAAATTCCCGACTGAAAAATGTTGTGTGATATGGACCCATTTCCTCATCTGTAAGATATAGATAAAGGAGACACTCTTCAGTCTCCCTTACGGAATGTTATAAAAGTAGAACTCAGATAATAGATATGGAAGAAAAATGGAAAAGTTAAAATTATTAAGCAAATTTAAGTTAAATAATATCATAGATGAAACTCTAAGCAGGACTTGACATAAGCCAGTGTGCGTAATAATGGCAATAACTTCCCCTCACCTCCCCACCTTCTGTCTGGACGGAATCTCTGGGATTCTTCAAACTGGGCTCTGGGACTCTCTAAGGGTCTTGCTCCTACTTTCTCCAAAACAGTTCTGCTTTGGTCTGTTTGTTATAGTGGGTTCAGGACCAAATTAAGACTTTAAAAGCCCTGCATACTGTGTACTGCCAAGGTTGTGGTGCCCCCTTTCCTACATACAGCTTGTTTTTAATTGCTGCCGTGACAGTAACTCATTTTTAAGTATGCCAATTGAAAGATTCCAGCTCATTTATTCAAATGGAACTTCTCTCTCTCCCCTTCCCTACTTTGCTGAGGCTCTGAGGATGTGCTTGGTATGCCTTTTGGGTAGTCACAGCACTGACTAGGGTGTCACAGAATATTTCATTTAAAAAGGAGGTTTCATTGCTTAAACTTTAGATCAGATCAGATGTCTATTTAATCCTCTCTCCAATAGCTCACCAAGCATTTCTCCAGCCTTGGCTTAAAATCCTTCCATACTGGAGATTTATGCTCTCCACGGAGCAACCCTGGCACATCTTCCGATGTTTGTTAGAAAGTCTTACATCCAGGCCAAACACCTTCAGTTCTTCCTCTGCCCTCAGGGCTCCACTGAGTATATTTAATCCCTCTTCCACTGTCTGGCCGGCTCAGCCAGGCATACGGCCAAGTCTTTGGAGTCAGCCTGTCCCTTCTCCTTCTCTCCCACCCTGACTCCTCAGTCTTCTCAGTTAGTAAGAGTAACAGTAGCTACAATGAACAGAATTCGCCACGTGCTAGGTACCAAAGTCACACAGCTGGAGGGTTTTAGTGCAAAGTACTAGTTTCTCTGATTCTGGGGTCCATGTTACTAGCCTCTACATTATGATTTTAACTTCTTATCTAGTGTAAAACAACCTCAAAGTGTTGCCTCCTTAAAACATTCAGAGAATAAGAGAATAGAAAAAAATTCTCAGGTACTCTCTGGCCTTTGACAGTGGAGCATGGCCTACAACCTGAAATATTGAATCGAGAAATCTCCATTGTGAATTTGAAGTCCTTCTGAGTTGGGTAAACGTGGTGGATCTGCTCTGCTTCTCCTTTAAGGTGGCATCTCTTGTTATGGACAGAGCTGGGGCCACTGTGACTTGTGGCAGCAGGGAGGGAGGAGTCCTTGGATCTCCTGAGTGCTCTTTGGATGTCACTGGAGTCTGCAGTGATCCACGGTGGTATTTATTCTGTAGGAAGTTCATGACTGAGGTATGGAATGGGAGTCATTGACACCTCATTGAAGTTCGGGGAGGTGGTGGCATCTGGTTGGCTAGCTTCAGTCCCTGTCACTACTCTGGCTACAAGGAAGGCTGGGTAAGTAATTTCTTGGGTTTCTGCCTCCTTTGTGTGAGATACTCTCTTTTCAATAAGATTCATAAGGTGGGGAATTTCTCTAACATAGGAAGGAGGATCAAAGCTAAGAACTGACAAAGGTCTATACTCCCAAAGTCATGATACTCCCCAGGCCTCTTCATTTAATGAATCAACAAATACTTATGGAGTCCAAGGTCCCTGTAACACACAGTGAATGGAAGGTAACTGTCACATTTAGCCTAAACCTCACAACTCCAAGGGTTTTCAGATTCTATATGCACCAAGCCCCAACGTGGCTCTTTATTTACAAGACCAAGGTAAGAGTTGAGGGTGGAGGACGATTAAAGTGACTTGCCCTATCCTCGCAGATTTACGATGCCTACCTAAAATTCCCAAACCCTCATCCTACTGCAAAACTTACATAGGGCTATCAAGGTGGTATTTCTAAAACATATATAAAATTGCATCATCTCCACAGCTCAGAAATCATGGATTAATCTCCATTACCAGGAGAATAACCATTCATTATTCACTCATTCATTCATTTGTTAATTTCAAGCTAAAATGTTGCCTGAGAAAGCCTCTGTACTCCTATACTTGGGTCCTTATGGTTGAACCATAACCTAATTTAGTGGGTAGCCAGACTGAAAACCTAATTTAGGAGTATGCCTCTGTAACAATAGCTGAGTCTCAGTCAACCCCAGCAGTCATACTTCAACCACTCACAGGCAGCCAACTGTTCAAATCACGTGCAAATAAGACAAGTGCTGAGCTGTAACCACTATGGCTGTTTCTGTACCTGTTCATTTTCTGTCCACCACTTTCCTTTTTCTATGCATAAATTTGCTACCACCACGCAGCAACACTGGAGCCTCTCTGAACCTATTCTGGTTTGGGAGGTGGCCTGATTCACTCATTTTTTTTTTTTGTTCTCAATTAAGCTCTGTTAAATTTAATTTGTCTAAGGTTTTTCTTTTAACACACTCAAAGTTTATTGGTGCCTATTATGTACCAGCTACAGTGCCAGACACTTGAGATCTAAAGATGAAAGTGGGCTAGGCACGGTGGCTCACGCCTATGATCCCAGCACTTTAAGAGGCCAAGGAGTGGGGATTGCCTGAGCCCAAGAGTTTCAGATCAGCCTAAACAACATAGTGGAAAGCCCCATTCCTATAAAAAATAGAAAAAAATTAGCTTGATGTGGTGGTGCACACCTGTATTCCCAGCTACTCGGGAGGCTGGGATGGGAGGATCGCTTGAGCCCCAGAGGTTGAGGCTGTAGTGAGCTGTGATCGTGCCACTGCACTGAAGGCTGGGTGATAGAGTGAGACTGTATCTCAAAACATTTTTTTTTAATGAATAAATAAGAAGAAAAAAAGATGAAAGCCATGGACTCTTTCATCAGGGAGCTCAGGGCATGGCTGAGGAGATGGCTATAAACCCAACTGCATCTGGAGAGACAGGACCAGAGGCATCAGAGTACGCCTGGTCCCTTCTGCTGAAATGCCCTTCCCAGCACAGCAAATTAACCCCACTCCCATTACCACTCCAATCCATGTATCCTGCTAAATCCTGAGCTGCTTTCACATCAATATAGACTCCTCACTGGGAGACTCTCCATGTTCCTCTGCGTGTTCTGAATGCTGGAATCTCCTGGAGACCTGTGTGGGGAGAGAGGAGGTGGGGCCCATGGCATTTTTATTGTTTGCCTTCTTCAGTTTCTAACAGGGCAACCCCTCTGATTTCTCTTTAAAAAAAAAAATCAGCGTGTGTTCGGTAATGCCTTTCGGGAAGATTAAAACACATTTTAATGTTTTCAATACTGAATGCGATGGGGTTCCTCCCCAAAGCCACATTGACCCTGCCTTGCACCTGGTAGGCACTGAGTGACCATCTGTGGGGTATGTGTGGCGGCTCACCTCCCACCTCTATCCCGCCTGCTCAGGATAGGACTCTTCAAGTTGGGGGCTCCCTATGCCAGCTCAGAGCTTAGGAAGAGCTTTGCTGCTTGGGAGATGCTCCGCCTCCATCCACTCTAGGGAGGAATCTGGGCCCAGAAGATAAAATGGTTTTCTACCTGATGAAACTTGCTGCTGCTCAGATTGGCCAGCAAGCTTTGGTTTCTGGCCAAGTCCACGGTGGGCTTCCCTGCTTTGATGTGGTTTTGCAGGGAAAACATCCGCAAATGAGCAACAACCAACAGAGCTGCTTTTCTCTCTTAGTCCACCTTGAGTTTTTGAAAAGCAGTGCTAATTAGCCTCTCAGAGTTGGCTGGGACTGGGAGGCCACAGCACCTCTAGAGGAGGGAATGGGTGCAGGCTTCAGAGCCTGAAAATCTGAATACACTTAAGTTACTTTAGGATTTCCAAACAGTTACCCAAACGGTCATTGGTGGAAAAGGGGAAGACGAAGAATTTAGAATTAGGAGACCTGGGTCCTGAATCATTCATGCTCTACCTCTCAGTCAAGTATCTATGAATAGCTATCCATGTTAGATATTAATCAGGTAGAAATGCCAATTCAACAATAAGACAAAAGGATTGTTCTTTGATATCAGAGGCAAAGCACGTTGCACAACTATTGTTGCAAAAGACTTTTCATTGTATCAGATATACGTTATATCACAATGGCAATAACAAAATTGCCTACGAATGAATTTAATATTTAAAATATTTTAATTTGTCTTTTTTTTGATTGTGCAGAACTTTAAAAAACCTTTTAAATTTTGAAATAAATGTAGATTCATAGCAAGTTGCAAAATAAAGAGTATATAGGGAGGTCCCATGCACTTTTCACCCAGCCTCCCCCGATGTTAACATCTTGCATAACTAGTACACTTTCAAAACCAGGAAATTGACTTCGATACGATCCATAGAACTTGTTCATATTTCACCAGTTTTGCAAGCACTCATTTGTGTACATGCATGTATAGAGTTCTGTGCAATTTGATCACATGAGTAGCTTTGTATAACCACCTCCACAATCAAGATGTTTCATCACCTTAGGGATCCTTCATGCTATCCCTTTACAGATTCACACTTTCTCCCCTGACCCCAATCCCCAACTTCTGGAGACCACTCATCTGTTTTGACAGTTCAAGAATGTTGCATAACTGGAATCACACAGTACGTAACCTTCCAAATTGGCTTTTCCCCCCAACTCAGCTGAATTTACTTGAGATCTCAGGCAAGCTTTTGTGTTCATCAGTAATTTCCACCTTTTCCTTGCTTAGTTGTATTGGTGGCATGGATGTACCACAGTTTGTTGAACCGTTCACCCATCAAAGGACACTGGGGTTGCAATTATCCTTTATTAAAAAAAAAAAGGAATCATTTATTGGTTCATTCAATGAACATTTATGGCGTTGCCCTTGTGTGCCAGGTGCTGCAGTGTGTACTGGTGATGTAGCAGTAAGTGAGAGAAGACCATAGACCCATAAACAAAGAGGATGATTGCAGGGGGTGTTAAGGGATATGAAAGAAACAGACAGGCAGAGCGGAGAATTGCAAGAGTACATGACTCCTTCAGATGGGAGGTGGATGGAGGCCCCTCTGAGAAGGCAACATTAAAATTGAGACCTGAATGATGTGGAATCAACCCTTCCAAAAGTCCCAGGAAAGAGTTTTGTTTTATTATTTGTACACATTTTTGGGGAAAAGCTCTTGACATATGTATACATGTAGAGAGTTTATATATATGTATATAATATACATACACACACACACATACATACATACATATTTATTTATTTATTTTTAGAGAGGGCATCTCACTATGTTGTCCAGGCAGGACTTGAACTCCTGGGCTCAAGCAATCTTCCTTCCACAGCCTCCCGAGTAGCTGGGACTACAGGCCACCATGCTGAGCTTGGAAAGAACTTTTAGGCAGGGGGAACAGAGAATGCAAACATCCTGAGGGGGGCATGAGCCTGGTTATTGAAGGAATAGAGAGGAGACCAGTAAGGTGTGGCCAATATGAAGGCAGGGGTAGGAGTGGGGAGAAACAGGCAGGGGCAGCTCGGGCTGCAGGGCTGTATGGCTGCAAGGCTGTAGTCTGTGGGGAGGAGTTTGGATTTTATCCTAAGGATATCAAGCGGGGGGAGGCATGATACCATTAATGTTTTTAAAAGATCACTCTAGACTTTATTGTCTAGAGACAAGCTCGATTTTAAGCCCCTGGGTATAATTTCATTAAGTGACTGTTCATTTATTATTCACAAACCCTCAAACAAAAATTGAGTGAGAACAGCCTCTGTTGTAGCCATGTGGAACTACTTTTCCTCCCAGTCCAGTGGGAGCCTTTGGAGGAGACACCAGGTTAAACTCTCCTCTCCTCTCCGCTCCCCTCCCCTCCTCTCCCTTTCTTTTCTTTCCTTTCCTTCCTTCTCTCTCTTCTTTCTTTCTCTCCTTCCTTCCTTTCCCTTCCCTCCCTCCCTCCTCCCCCCCTCTCTCTCTCTTTCTTTCTTTTTCTTTCTTTCCTTCTTTCTTTCTCTTTCTTTCTTTGTCTCTTTCTCTCTTTCTTTCTCTCCTTCCTTTCTTTCTCTCCTTCCTTCCTTCTTTCTTTCTTTCTTTCTCTTTCTTTCTTTATTTCTGTC